>NC_081573.1:50582571-50618425 GCF_022355385.1 Mustela nigripes
CCCCGCCGGCCTGCCTCCCGCCCCCCTCCCCCACCCCCCGCCCCATCCATTCCTTGTTTATTGGGAGACTTTGTAATTAGATCACAGCTTCTTCATTCTTTTGGAAAGATCTAGAACACTTAACACACACATTCTGATGCTTGGACTGGAAAAATAATTTGACAGCTTTTGGAACTCTTGGGTTCTAAGACGTAGATTCTGGCTCTTTCATCTGCTCACCAGCTGTGTGACCTGGGGCAAATAACCTTTCTGTGCCACAGGATTTTTTTCTTCCTTGAAACAGGAACTGAATACATTTCCACTGATTTTTCTATTCGCCTAAAAAATGAAAGACAATGTATACAAAATGTCCCAAACTTCATTTCCTAGAAAAACAACCATATGTCAATTCAGGCTGTATTTTATAATAATTCTGCTTTGGAGAACCTTAATTGTGTCAGTTATGAATCCTGACTTGCCCATTTATTGAGATACCTTCCACATAGTTAAAAATATTTTATTTCAGAGTCATGGCTTGTGACATTTAAGATGTCTTGGACACTAACCAATAATTCATGGACTTCTCTAATGAGGTTTGAAGGAAATTCAAAAAAGTACGTATTAGCCACTTTTACGAAAGGGAAGCCAGTCGCATCACTGCGTTAATAACTGTGAGGAGCAATTCCACCGTTAATTTAAAGTACCAGTAAATTCTCCTGTATATTGCTAGCTCTACATTTTCTGGGATTAAAGAAGGATTACAAAATAGGCTAGATAATCTAAATATAGTTTTGCTGGGAGATTTAATAATGATGCTCACTTTTTGGGTATTAACATGTCACAAATGGTGTGAAACCAAGTGTGTGCCGCAGTGATGTTGCTCTACACAGAGCTAGATTATCCCTCAGATTCTGCAGCCCATTGTGCCCACCTGGCCTGTTTGCCAGGGGCCTGCTTTGGAGAACAAAACAGACCCTCTTTGGGGCTTGTCACTCCCATGGCATTCCTGGGGACGTCCTTGAAGGTGAGTGATGCAGCCCAGTTGTTCATTGTTTCAGTCTGGCAGTTAGTGCTAGAGAAGAAAATAGATTTTTTATGTGTTCAGAGGGCAGTTATAGGGTATTCCAGATTCCACCCCCCCACCCAGCCACCCCTGGGCAAAACAGCTTGTTCTCTAGCCAAGGCCCACATGGCTTTTCTTTGCTTTAAGTGCTCCTCATATTATCTTGACCTTAAAGTTTACAGGGTAAAAGAAACATTTATGGAACAGTTAAGACCAGTTAGAACATAACGACTTGCCTCATTATCACACTCTACAAATCTCCACTTTACAGGGTTCACTTCCCTGTCTCCTTTAAACTTGTGTTTGGCCTGCGAATAGTGGTGTTCACAGATGGAAACACAGGGAACTGCTCATTCTGTACCTCAGATGTGCCAAAAATAAGAATCTTTAAGAACTCATGAAGTAATTTAGCACCACATTAATAAAAGAAGCACAATTCTGAATCATTTTTTTAAGTACGCATTGAGTTAGTAATAGAACGGTTTTTTTTTTTTTTTTTAGCTCTCTGTTCAGATATTTCATCTGCTTGATAAGTAAACAGCTCCAAGAAATCAACAAGCCAAAATTAAAAAGAGAAACAGTAGTAGGACAACTGGCAAAAGTCTAAAATGTCATTTGAATGACCAATAAATATTTGGGAGACATTCAGATTTATTAGCGAGGAAGAAACAACTTAAAATAGAAACTGCATTCAATTTATGCACATCAAATTAACACAGGTGAGAACTGTTAATACTCTGTGTAGGAGTGGCACAGGATGGGCATTCTCAAACACTGTGGAAAGGAAGTGCTGTTCCTCATCTTTGTTCTCAGGTTTAATCTGGAGGTGTCTATCAAAAGTTGAGAAATGTTTTTCACCTAAGATTTTCATAGTAGAAAAATACCTTAAAGGAATATTTAAAGTTATACCCACAAATTTATGTACAATGATGTTTATACCCATAATATTTATACAATGAAAAAAAGGAACCACTTAAAATATTTAACAATTCAGTTAAATTATGATGATCCAAAGCATAAAATACTATGCGGTTCACAAAAACGTGAACTAAAGCAAATGTAATAAGTCAAAAATTTCAAATTACGATAATATACTTCCATATTGTTCCTCTTTAAAAATATTTAATGAAAACTAAAGATTATCAACATGTTTATTGATTCATCAAATACTCTTTTTCAAACAATGGCTATAAGGCTACATAAAATTATTTGAAGTTTAATTTAAAAAAATTAAATTATATAACATGTTTTTATAAAGATAAACAAATGTGAAATTCTAGCATGGACTATCTCTCTAGAGGCCAGTGAAGGGAACTAATACCATGCTTTATGCATGTTTCATCGAGTCCTTCAAATAAACACATTTAAGAATGATGGAAATGCTTTAATGCTAGCTGGTACCTGTACTTGTGAATATCTGCCGATCTGTAAGGACCTCTCATATCACAAACTATAACACAGGAAAACTGTTACTCTGTACTTGCGGAACAATACTTTATTATTCAAGAATCTTTCCAATTCAGGCTATCTGAGAGAAAGGATTTGACAAGTTAATTAATTTGTCTTTTCTGTTATCTAAAAGCTTATAAGACTCAAATACTCTTGATACCCACAAGCATTTTCTTTTCTTGAACTTGGGAGCAGCTCACCACAAACCACAAGGGCATTCAGATACAGTGGTCTTTTGTTTCAAAGATGGAGGGTAAGGGAAAGGTGGGGCACCTGACCAGTGACAGTCACTGGAGTGGATGTTTAGGGGGACATGTCACACTCCACAGACATTCAGCAGCAGAGCTCAGGTCATGGAGGCACCAGTGCATTTTCCTGTAAATGCATTTCATTGCGAGTTGATAAACCGTGCTTTCTGAAGGTTGGGTCCTAGGACAAGTGTTCATGTCCCATGGTTCTTAGGGCAGTACTGCATTCAGATGTCCATTCAGCCATTCCACCGAACGTGGCACTCAATGTTGCTAGAAACAACTCTAGGCAAGGGGAACATAGCAGTGAATGCAGCAAAGGTCTCCTCTTGCGGAGCTTGTGTTCAAAGGGATGTGCAGGAAAACTGGCTAGGAAGTTGGGATCAGCTAGAGGAAAACTTAGTATTCTTGCTTTAGGAATACGAACTTTTGAAAGGGAATTAGTGACTTCTATTGCTTATTTTTTGGGGGGGTATTTTTGAATAGAGATTATTTACTCATTTTTTGGAATAAGGAATTGTCCATTTGGGGAAACAGAATTTTAACAAGATTTATCTAATAGTATTATGTGGAGTCATTACTCAATTGATGAGAAGGATAACATGTTAAATAATTGGAAAAGTCGCAGCTTAATCATATCAGTTTTAGACCATTGGAGGACACGTGACACTTTTAAAAAATTTAAATAATGTACCTTTTAAAAGGTACACATCAACTATGATGAGTGTGTTGGTAAATGGAGATAAAAGAAAAGTTTAGTTTTCACACCAAAACGTTGTCAGTAGTTTAGCATCAATCACTCTAGGCTCACCAATTTTATTTTAGTTTCTTTTTATCCACTTACAAATGGGCCAGCTGATTTTGTTCAGTTATTTCAAAAATAATGGTAATGTTTGCAAAATGTACCAATGTTCCTAATTTGAGAGTCTTAAACCCTTACATTTCATGGAGACAGCTGACCTCTTTTTTGATCCAGAGGGGGCTGGGTCCTGATAGACAACATGCCCAGAAACAAACGAGTGTTTAGCTTCATGACTCCATGTGTTACATTGAAGATAGTAAGTTGGCCTTTTTGGTGGAGTGACAAGAATGAGAAATTGGGAAAGTTTAATTTTACTGGCACCCTAATTAAAATCGGGAGGTTTCCTAGGAGCATTTAATACTCTCTCTTGCATCCTCCTGTGGTTGTACTTATCACTGCTTTATTCCCTTTAGATTAAAACTATTTCAAAAGGAAAATGATAAAGACACATTGTTCATAGAGATTGCTGTCCATTGCGATACCCTTATTCAGTTTTGGTATTGTAGTGCACATACCATGTGCAATTCATATAAGTTATCCTCTCAAAGTGATCACTTAGAGTTTATTTATCTGGGTTGACTTGATGCTAGTCATGAAATGAGATTAGCTACCATCTTCTTTGTTCTGGACCAGAAATCCTGCATCCTTGGGACTTGGAGAAGAATAACTTGTTTCTATCCAAATCATGTTTTATTTCCACGATGGTTGAATTTCCCTGATGATTGAAATGACTATATATGCGTGTTTTCCTTAAATAGCTAGTGGAAGTCTACCTGTCAGATAATGCCTTCTAAAATAAGCTGGTGATGTTGTTAATATGTAATCAGTGAGCATTAGGAAGCAGGAACTGTCAGTCATCTGAGTACATGGGGTAATACACACCACGTCCTACTGACTGAACTGTGGCCTTCCGCACATTTTATCTTATCAATGGCTCAGCCTTGGCTGATCACTTTGGATTTATTTGGAGGGAACATCTGTCATTTGCTGTAGATCTGCATAATGTGTAGCTCAGAGAGGGATGAGTATCAGTAAGGCAGAACCCCACAGTTTTTAAGGGTGGGTGCTCACCCTGGGTACCAATACCTTGTCTACAGTGCCTAATAGAGTTTTTCACCTTAAGACAACAAAGAGACCAACTGGGATGTCCGTTTTGGAGTGGAATCCTGCTGCAGTTAATCATGAATTTCTTAGCTACCATAAACTGTATGCAGTAGATTCTGATAAGTTTTAGCTTCTCTTACTGAAGAAAGCAGATGAGTCCCTAATTGTGACTAAGAATATAGCTCTTCATTAAGGTCTTGTCTGGGGATCCTTGTCTGGCTGATTCCATTGTACCTTTTTCAAGAGGCCCATGAATTCCTTCTTTTATACCATCTATTCTTAGATTGATGATATGGTTGTTTCTGATCCCTTTTTGTCATCTATGGATGCTTTGCAGCCTCTACTTATCCAATCACATCCCCATCTTATATAAAGTTGGCCCTGCTTTATGGATATGCTGAGTGAGTCCCAGGTTCAGTGGATTCTTTGCACGGGATGCCCTGACCAGTAGTGGTCCATGCAGAGGCAATAGGAAGGGTATTTAAACTGCTCTTCTCTAGAAGAGTCATGTTTTGCTTAGGGTCGTGCCTGAAAACTCACTCTCTACTCTGAATTTACGGTTGTTCATCCAGAGGAATACCTCAAGGTCCATCCTGTTTTCATTTTTTCATGTTAATGGCATAGGGGCAGCATTAGACTGGGGCTGGTCTTTCTTAGCATCCCGCGTATACCATGGAGTCTGAGGTTAGTTAGAGTGAGGTCTTGCCTTAATGACATTGGACCATACGTTTCCAAAGACACATAATTAGAAATGAAACTCACTTGAAACTCTAGGATGGATCTAGGACTTAATCAAACTTCTTTCCTTTTCTTTTTCTCTCTTTAATGCAGAAAGCTCCCAAGACATATTCTGGAAATAGCATCTGGCTCTGAAAAATATGGGTGTCTAAAAAAGTATCGCCAATAGATGGGAAATCTTTAATAGAGATTGTGGGGCTCTTGAGCACTCTGTGGACTGTAGAGCTACTGTTCTTCATTTCTGAGATAACATGGCTGTATTTTCTTAGGAATTCATGACATGTTAATGGTGTGATTGTCAATGGCACCTCGTGGGTCTTAACTCAGTCTTGACCCTGAGCTGAGCGACGTGATGATGATGATGGACAACAGTCCCAACATCCCCCACTTACTCCATGTCTGTTGGGTGCTGATGCTGGCATAGATTCTCATTTCTTCATTTTAGCAATCCTACGAGATTGGTAGAGTAGTCTCAGTTTTCCTGGAGAGGAAATTGAGGATCAGAGAAGTTACAGCTGCTTAGAATTTGAAGTGAGGTTTGTACACAGGCCATTTCTTGGGAGTCAGAATGTACTGGGAAGGCAGTGGCTGCTCTTCAGTGGCCCCATCACATCCCTGGTGCATCCAGATGGTGTTAACAGAAGTGACACACTTTCTGCCCTTTTATAATCTATTGGGCCTTCTTCTGGCCCATCGCTCTGCCTGAGTAGTTCCTTTCTGGTCTCCCTGAGCGTGGTCTGTTGATCTTCTCCTGGACCCCAGGCAGCAAAAGTGGCTGTGGAGAGCCCAGGCCTAAAGGGTTATGCATGAGGACAGCTCAGTGAGGAAGTCCCTGGCTGCGTCATCCATCGTAGGGCCTTGATCCCGGGGCTGGCATGCTTGGCAAACACCAGAGGAGCTCTTTTCCTATTCTCAGGTCCATGCTTATCTGCCGTCCGTGTTGTCAGGTTTGTTCCACTGAGTTTGTTGTGTCCTTGATGGCTGTACCTCTGGCCTCTCTTTTCAAGTCTATCTCATGTGAAATTGCTACATCTACATACTGCCTTCTCAGTAAAGTCTCCCAGGAGACTCGTCACCCAGTGATGGGTGGCTCATGGGGGAGAGAGCGCACTTTATGTTTACAAGATGTCATCATATCTCCATGAAAGAAACAGAATGACAGGAAAGTCACCCAATTTCTATTCCCCTTTTGTGGTGATTCTGTCCCCTTAGTTTTGCCTTTGATTTGAGTTACACTGGGTATGTATTCTTACATATGTAATTGCCCTGTGATTGATACTACATGCTGGGGAATGAGGGACACTGTGGAAGCCCCCATTTCAGACTCCGTCTGAGGGCAGAGTGACAATACCACAATTTCTAGAAAACTGTATGCAGTCACATTTTCAGCTTTACAGTGATGTAATGCAGGGTCTAGTAGACCCACAGTTGTAACTCCTCATGTTTTTCTCCACCAATTCTTGTGATTTGCATTCAGAATTTGCCTGTGTAAGTTATATTTTAGATCAATAATGCAAATTGGAAGGCCCAGTAGAGCCCAAGGCCTCATCATATCTGACTAGGCCTTTAAGAAATTGAGAAATAGGGAATATACATACTCCCTCCTCCCTTCTACCCCGTAAATTATAAACAGTACCAGTTGTTTATAAGCGAACTTGGAGGTGCTTTTAATGGGTGGTAGAGCACTTGTCTGCGTTCAGCAAATATATTTTGAATATCTTTTAGGTACAGAGTATTCTTCCTGGTTCTTTTGGGAGACTCAGGGCTATAGAAGTCTGCTTTTAATCTCTAGGCATCTTCAATGTATTTGAGGAGATCTCCTTGCTTATTTACTTATTCAGTAAATTTTATTTAGGACCAAGTATATGGCAACCCCTAGCTTAAATGCTGTGGATTCACAGATGATAATACAGGCAGATTCAGTCACTCACTTGGCTGGCTCTGGTTGTCAGTCATGTCCTGAAGTTGCTTACTGTCCGGCAGAGAAGGCATAAATCCCTCTTTACAAAAGGCTCATGGCATGAAAATGTTAAAAGAAGGCCAAAGGGGAAGGGATAGGGAATCAGGAGACATCCGAGACATCCTTTGCACTAGATGGTCTGTGATGAATAGCTCCTGGGACTACGAAGTCTTGGGCCATCAGTGACACTCCAGTCTGGGACGCAGGGAGGTGACAGGCTGAAAGAAAAGTTGTTCGTAGACGGCTTCACTCTGATGGTCTCTCATGTGGGAGGGGATGCCATTCTTGTAGTCTCCTGGGAAGCTATTTGCCGCATTCTGTGAGGGCTTTTGAAAAACCGTCGGATAACTACCACAAAAAATAATAGTTAGCTCGGCTGGACCCGGAGGCTTGACAACTGTGCAAGCTTTCGTGCCTCTCCATCCATTGAGTCTGTTTTCTTCATGGTGGCCTTCCTTGGGCAGCCATTTTCTACACTGTAGCAAGCCAGCAGGTAGGGGTTTTTACCCTGTTCCCCTGTTCTCACAGCTCCCTCAGACTGTTGCGATTCTCTGTCGCCTGTGGATCCAGTCAGGGCCCCAGCCTTCACTCCCAACAGGCTGACCCAAGCCACATGCCATCTCAGAGCCTGTCATGGTGGCCAGTTCCGATTGGTCCAGCGTGCTCATGTGTTTACATCTTGATTCAGCAGGTGGGGTCAGGCGCCCAAGATGTCCATGGGTTGGGAAGGGGGTTGCCCTGAGGTGATTGGAGGAGCTGTTGTGAGAAGAAGTGGGGTATGGACACAGGACACAGAACAGATGTCCATTACAACCCTGCAGTAATTAAATGCCTCCTAATGAATCCTGCTGGCTGCAGCCCATTGTTAGTGAAGGTGAGGTTTTTATGGCTGTGCAGAGACTCGGTGGTAGGGGCTTGAAACGGAAAAAGGGGAAGGACCACTGGCCCATTTTGTTCCACTCAAATATAGATCATGATTTTCAGTTTTATAATTACTGATGAGAAAGCCTGAGCCAGAACCTCCCCTGGGATTATCTGCCACTTATCTGGAGTACGTAGCAAGGATGCCAGCTCCCCCCTGCCCACCCACGTCCACTAAGGCCGCCTCCCAGGCTCCAGAAACCTCTCCGCCGGGATGGCCTTGCCAGCACGGTCCCTGGCCTGGGAGCCGAGAAACAGCCTCGCTGTATTTCATCCCTTAAAACATCCAGTCTGCTTGCCACCTCACGATTTTTCCCTTAATGCAGCAGAGAAGTGCATGTTTGGCTGTGGTACCTTTTTGCTGTGGAGCGGTGAAATACGCATTTTTCTCTGGATGGCTTCTTTCTGGCCATCTGCCCTAAATGTATCTGTGAATGCTGTAACAGAGGTCACATCTTGGGCCTTGATCATTCTGGAGTGACATTTGGCATTAATTTACTCGTCACCACAGAGGGCCCCAGGGACCAACTTGGGATAAGGTGAGTTATAGCCCGCAAGGCAACTTTCCTCCTAGTGACCAGTCTGAAAGGCTGTTTCAGGCCACGGCATCAGAGTGTTGAGAGGTGAGTTAAGAAGTTTTATTCTTACATGTTTGGAGAAATTATGCCTTCCTGCACCATGCTCAGGAGATGACAGCCTTCTCTATTTCCTCCCAAATTATCGCCATCTTTTTAGGATAGGGGGAGGAACTCCTTTGGGCCTGTTTATAAGTGACACTAACTGGGGCTTCAGCACACACGCAGGGATGCTCTCTGCCGGGCGCACAGATCATGTTCGTGGTGCTCTGCCCTGAAAGCGTATGGAGTTAGCCCTGGCTATTCCTCTTCCCCGTTTGTCATTAATTGCTTCTTCTATTCATACATCTAGGAGCCCAAGGGAGCATAATTGCTGACATATTCCTCAAAATACTGAGAGTTCTTGGCATCCTTGTAGTATCCATCTCTGTGTTCCTCCATACCCAAGCCTCCTTGTGGCATTGCAGGTGGGTGATGTGGAAGGATCAGTTGACCCCAGAACAACAACCCAAAGTCTTGACTGATCACACTTCAGTGGGCCAGGCCCATCCATGGTGTAAAGTTGGGTTGCTTCTGTATTTCGAAAACTTGGCACTAGAATGGTAGCTCTGCAAGGACAGAAAGTCTAACCTGCTTTTTTTCACAGTGGCCTCCCCAGCTCCTAAGATAGTTCCTGGCAGAAACTAGGGACTTGGTAAGGGCTTTGTTGAGTTGGATACCCAAACAAATTGTCCTGTGTCCAGTATGATGCTAGGCCCACTTTATTTTGTAGTTTCATTTCTCAAACTGAATGCTGTGTCATCCCCATTTTACCGATGTGGAAACTGAGGCATAGAGCTTGCCCAAGGTCACAGAACTCAGCCCCAGGCCTGACTGATATTAAAGCCTAAATAAGCACATATCCCTGCATCATGTTGCCCTTAATGGAAGGGTCCCACAAACAGTGGCTCATGGGCCAAATCTGGTCCTCCATTTGTTTTTGGACAGCCTGTGAGCTAAAAGTGGTGTTCCATTTTTATATGTTTGAGGAGAAAAAAAAACAAAAGAACAATAATGTTTGGGTGCCTCGGTGGCTCAGTGGGTTAAAGTCTCTGCCTTCAGCTTGGGTCATGATCCCAGGGTTCTGGGATCGAGCCCCACATTGGGTTCTCTGCTCAGCGGGGAGCCTGCTCCCCGTCCCCCCATGCCGCCGCCTGCCTCTGTGCCTGCTTGTGATCTCTCTCTCTGTCAAATAAATCAATAAAATCTTAAAAAAAAAAAGAATAATGTTTTATGATGTTTGAAAATTATATGAAAATCAAATTTCAGAGTTTGTAAATAAAGTTTCATTAGAACACAGCCCCACACTCCTTTATCTGTTGTCTGTGGCTGTCTTTGCACTGTGATGATAGAATTAAATAGTTGGGGCAGAGACCATGTTATCCATAAAGCCCATAGCATGTCTACTGCCTGGCTCATTGCAGAAAGTTTGGTGGCCCCTCCTGTGTAGCTTTGCATGTCTGCCTTGGTTCCTTTTCCTGTTGATTTTCTGTGAAGTCGGGCTAGAGAAGCCGTCACCAGAGGCTGTTGGAGCCAGACCATGAGTCCACTCTTTGCTCTGCACTGGCTGGTTGCAGGAGCTTGGGTGAGCTCCTTGATTTGTCTCTTTGCCATATTCCTCCTCGGTCCCGTGGAAGCAACAGAGTAGCCACTGCCTTGGGTTGTGTGAGGATCCACTGTAGGAGGGTCAAATGTAGCTAGACACATTGCTTTGAGCACACTTGGTACATAGTGGCAAGTGCTGGATAAATGCAAGTGATTATTTCCCATCATCCATCCGCCTCTCGCTCTCTCCCTCCCCCTCACGCCCCTCTCACTTGCTCTCTGTCTTCACCGATGCACACACATGAAATTTTGTATCTTATGTTTATCTAAGCCAGAAGAGAACATACTTTTTAGTTGTTCTGCCTCACTTAAGTGTGGAGTGGTTAATGTAGCCACGTGGAAATTAATTACTTGTTTTGTTGTTATATAATTAAGAACTTAATTAAAAATGGGTAACTCTAACTTTTCACCCCATTTTCTCGGTTCGCACAATCTGGATATTTTATTTTGTGGCCCATTAAAATTTGAAAGTGAGTGTGAAGTGTCAGTAACTTTGATGAGTCTTCCTGAAGGCAGTCGCATGGGAATGCATTGTGTCTGCCTTGCTGGGCGCAGCGCTTGTAGGGCCCTGGGAGTGCTGAGCCCCCCAGGAGTGCCCAGTCTGTGGCGGTGAAGCCCAGGCATGCGAGTCAGGCCCCTGAAGGGGAGCAGTGAACCTGAAGGCCAGGTTCTCTTCCTGAGACCAGTCCTGGGAGGTCCTCATCCTACTTACCTGGGTAGATAAATCCCCGTGCAGTCAGGAAGAGTGCTCTGGGATTTCCATCTGTAATTTCTGCCTTTCCCATGGTTGGGCTGAGGCTGGAATACCACACAGAAGCTCTATTTCACAAGTAACTTTCTATAATGAAGCAGAGGAAAATGTGGCATTCCTTTAAAAATAAATAAATAAATAAATAAAAAGCCCCCCCCCCCCCTTTGGTACGTGGAACAAACTCGAGACTGTATAAAGTTGAATTTCTTTGTGATCAGTTTCCTGCCTTGGGTTCCAGTGTTACCAGCCTCGTTCACCGTGATGGCCAAGTGTAGCTCATTCTGCTCAGACGTAGCCATACCGAGGTCCCACCGCATGTTCTCCGTCGTTCTCGCGGTACTTTCACATTGGGAAGAGATGAAGAGGGTGGCCCAGAGCTGCATGACGAGCAAGCCAGTGGGGCCGGATTTCCTTCTGGGTCTAGCTGGTTCCCAAACTGTTTGCTCCTAGCCCACCTTTCCCTCGGACTAGTTGATTGGTTACATGGGTATAAGGGAGGATGGGTAGAAAGATAGATGATATGCCCTTGAAAATCTTCCCCAAAGGGACTGTGTGGAAATAAGAGAATAAGCAGCTTGCCTGTTTTATGACTTTGTTTCTTTGGTATTAGGATATTTTTCAGTTATAAAAAAATGCATGCTTATTTGAACAGTTTTTAAAAAATTATAAAGCTGTATACAGGGGGACTTAAACTCTCCTCTTTCACTGTTTTTTTTTTTTTAAGTACATATATTTAATAATGGTAACATAAATACAATCCTTACTTTACTCTCCTCTCTAATCTGCTCCGTCCCCTAGTAACCATGGTTAATAGCTTGTGTATTCTTGCACATTTTTATTTATGTTGAAATGCATGCTACACTTGCAAAAGGTTTTATTCTTTCTCTAAAGTAGGTGGATGCCTGCTTCACCATCCCTGGATAGTGTACAAGGTCTGTCTTCCAGCCAGTAAATACAGCTTTAACTTATCCTTTATATAGCTGCATAATATTCCATAACCTAGAACAACAGCAGGTCACCACCAGCTAAAAGGACATGTGACCGAATGGAATTAGGAGCTTTTTGCATATTTTTTTGATTTTGATTAAGGAGTTTTCTGAATAGTTATCTCCGATCTGACTTTATACTGCATGGCATATCCTAGTTGGAAATGTTTGTGTTACAGGTGGGCCTAATTATCCTTGATTAATGTACCGGAAAACCTGATAGAACAGAGAGTCAGAAAGGGACTCTACAGAAAAGCTGGATCGTATGGATTCCCAGGCCTGTGGGCAGCCGCTATGCACACAGCAGGCGCTCTGATTTGAGTCCACGATGCTTAACACAGTGAGTTATGAGACAGGGAGAAATCTAGACTTTAGCCACTGATTTAACAAACTGGTGACTTGGAGATCAGCACTCTGGCGTTGCCATCCTCATCAAAGGCTATATCTTTATCTAAAATTTATTAGCCAGCTTCAAACCTGTTTGCCGGCTCACTAATGGAAGCCTTTTGAATCAATTTGCTCCTATAATTTAAACAGCATTTCAATGTATATTGTTGAAGCAGAAAGGAGTTGTAGCTCCTAGCCAGTAGAATTAATTATTTATTATCCTTTTCATAAATACTTTCCTAGACCAATATAACTGAAAAATGCTTAGGCTGTTTAAAGCGCGCGCGTGCGCACACACACACACACACACACACACACACACACACTGTTTTCCGATGGCTAATTTGAAAAATGTCACTGTATTAGTTTTCATTTACGTCTGTCAGGAAACATTTATATCTACATGTAAGGATTTTTTTCCCTTCCACCAGCTTTTTTTTTTTTTTTTTTTTTTTTTGTGGAGTATGCATTTAATTCACATTTACAAATTGGTTTCTGTTTTTAACTAAAGGCAATTTTCAGCAAAAATGTTGTGTATGATGTCACAGATCTAACTGCTAGTCTCAGTGTGGCATGCGCCTTGAAATGGCCACCTTCCTTTTTATGAGCACTTTTTTTAAAAACATGAATCTGCTTGATTAGTTTTTAGAAAGGATTTTTAGATTAAGGTAGTATTAGCTTTGGCTCTTTCTTCTGTTTATCATTGTTTGGAGACAGCGTTCCCCTGGCCTCTCCCAGTTTCCCCCGGCTTCAGATTTTAATTATTTATTTGTTTATTTATGTATTTATTCCGAGAGCATGAGTAGGGGAAGGGGCAGAGGGAGAGAGATCATCTCAAGCCAACTCCATACCCAGCGCAGAGCATGATGCAGGGGCTTGATCTCATGACCCCAAGATCATGATCTGAGCCGAAATCAAGAGTCAGATGCTCAGCTGACTGAGGTACCTGGGCATTCCTGGTCTCTCCTGGTTTTGCACATCTTGGAATAGGCAAGGAATTTTGAGGAATTCTGTAGAGCAAAGAACATGGGAAGATAGAGATGATGTTTCCTGTGGGAGATAGGGGAGGGCTGTGTACTGTCCAGTATGGTAAGGATAATGTCTTCCTCCAGGACAGAGTTCAGGTTGATTTGCTTGATAAAATATTTCGGTTCCTAGGGTCACTCTTTCTTAACTGTGACTCTATCCCACTAAGGGCACAGCAGCCACCTGGGCTGTTAGGCATCACCTATGGGGCAGGGGGCACAGGTGGCTAGAGTTGATGTGCAGATGAACTTTGCACTGTTGGCGATGTTGTAAGCAACAGGTACTTTGTGTCTGAGCCTGAAGTCTCATGTCTTCTACTCGCTCTCACAAAGCTTGGCAGCTAGCTCCTTAGCTTACCTGAAAGGTGAAATCCTACACCCTTCACAATTTGAAAATTACCAAATCATTAACAGAGATTATAGAGAGCTAGGCATGAACTATGGCCTGCTTGCTAATAAAAATGGCCCATATTTTTATGTTTTTGTGACCCATAAAAAATAAAAAAAAAATTCTATGTGACAGACACCACATATGTTCCCAAAGATTAAAATCTTTATTAAAAGTATTTAGTGCCCTTTATAGGAAAGATTTGCTGACCCCGATGGAGAGAAAGCTATTAGTAGGATGTCTAATACACTGTAGGTGCAGCACTAATAACAGCAAACACTGAAATACTGTTAATCATATGCATTTTACACCCATGGGGGCCCTTCACTCCCCTCGCTGTCCTGGGAGATACACCATTACCTTCACAGGTGGGTACAAAAGTGTCTTTATTAGTGTGAGAAAGAAGAGGAGACACTGAGAGGCTGGTTAACTTACCCAAGGTCACAGAGCTGGTAACCAGAGGTAGCTCTTCAGAACCCACGCTGCCAGAGTGTGGAGCCCAGGCTCTGGCACTCTGCGGCCTCCCTCTGATGGGCCATCACAGTATTGAGTTCTCCCTGTGTACCTCCTAGTGGCCGTCCCATGCCCTTTTAGCCCTCTGCAGTGGGCTTCCCTTTTGAGATGAAGAAATGGAAACTCCTGTGAGCTTCAAGCCTTACCCAATATTGTGTCACCATAAGTCTTGGTCCTGAGACTCAAACCCAAGTCTGTCTGACCCCCAAACTGATACTCTTTTTACAGCTTATTCTATGGCAAATGCAGCCATTATTTTGGCCCATTTTCAAAGTGACTAGCTGTAATACCTTATAGATTTTAAAAATTAATACTTCATGTTGGTTATAAATCATTTCCTTTATGTTAATGGGCCTGTGTATTTTCTGGGACATTTGTCTGGTCTTTAGATACTTTGGCTCCTTTAAGGGTGATGTATCTGCTAAAATGGGGCATAAAAGCCAACCAAATAGGAATCTTACAGTGCTTCAGGCTCGTGCATCCATCATGAAAGAGCCAGAACTAAAAGAATACCTTGGAGACTTAAACAGATCCACTTTCCAATTCCCTGTTTTCGTTTGGGTGACAGAGTTGGTCTGAAAGACCCTGTCGTCTTACAATTCTGCCAGTCTCTAGTGGTTTCGACCTTTTTGTTGTTTGTTTAATCTGGAGTAATCTTGTATCAAATGATGGTTTTTATATTTCATAGAACTCTAGAAGCATACCAGTATTAGGACAATTACTTTAAATCCCATCTTCCAGGTAACTGTGGGTACTATTCTGTGTCATTTTGACTCCTTTTTAAAAAAAAAATAGTTTTGATGATTTTATGCTTTATCTCATCCCAGATGGTCTTCTCATCCACCTGACTTTCAAATCTGTTTTAATCTGGGGAATTTTGCTTAGGTTGAAGGAATGAGTGCGTGTATCTTGTCAGAGGAAATTACAAGCCCATGTAAACTCACTCTTCCTTCTAGCATCTCATTCACTGAGACCACAGTCTGCTGAAGTTTCACATTGTTATGTCCTAAAAGCATGCCCATATTTATACCTTTATTTATCCCGGTTTGCTTTAGCATTTGAATACTATTAGAAGTCTTGAAAGATCCTGGGAGCCAATCATAGGATTTTACAGTTCTCAGTTCTTCAAAATCTAGATGTAGGCAGAGAGCCCATGTAATAATAATTCAATTAAATGTAAAGTAATTCAATTAAATGTCCCTTTTTCTTGTTTTCTTTCTAGGGTGGTAGGAGTTCTGTGTTTGTCTGCCCCAGTGAGTAGGAGGCTTTGGGATGACTGGTCATCTCTTGTCCTCAGTTTTACCTTTACTTCTTGGTCTTTATGGGATGTAGTCTTTCCAGGAGTGGAAACCGTCCTGTGAAGGCTCTGCCTGGAGAGAAGGGAGCTGGGTGGAGTAGGGAAATGGCTTCGGGTCATCCAGCCTTAACCGTAATCTACCAGGTATGGGAGGACTGGTCGAGCATTTTGTGAGCATGCAGTCCAGACAGCTTGGGGAATTTTGGTAGCCCACTGCTATCGTCTGGCATTTTGTTTTTAGGGATTCTATAATAAACATTGTGCATGTCTGGTCAGGCAGAGTGAGGTTCTCATCTGGGCTGTGCATAGTTTCCCAGCCAGGAGACCATAGGTAAGCTCGTCAACCTTTTGGAGTCACAGGTAGCTTCTCTGTTAAAGGAGGGTATTCTGAGTTATTTATCTCTACATAAGAAATTACCCCCAGACTTGGAAGCTTAAAGCAATGGCCATTTGTTTTGTCTTGTGATTTCTGTGAAGTAGGAATTTAGGTAGGGCTGGACTGGCTGGATCTCGTATTCCTTGTGGTGTCTGTGGAGATCACTCCCTGGTGCTTTGTCGGTGGGTGAGTTATGGCATTAATCTGGCCTAGGCTGTTCCCTCCTAGGTGTGGCACCTTCATGGGGATGATCAGGATGCTGGGCCCAACTGGGACTGTTGTCTCGTTCACCCGCGTGCAGCCTTGCCTCGGCAGCACGGCAGTCTAAGTGGAGGTAGATTGTTTAGGTTGTGGCTCAGTGCTTCCAGAGAAAACGTTCTAAAGGACACTTGGAAGCTGCTAGTTTCTTAAGATCTGGGCCTAGAGATTTACATGTGATTCGTTCGGCCGTCAGAGCAGCCACATAGCCCACTCTGATTGGCGGGGAGCAGGCATGCCTCCTTTCTGAGGTTGGAGTGTCCAGGAACTGCAGCCATCTCTAACCCCATCACAGCGGGTCGCAGCGCCCGCCTCATCGGCTGTGGAGCAAGTGCAGACTTCCTGAAGACGAAATGCGGCGGGCCCATCAACAATGTTGCAGTCGTTCACAGGGGCAGCTGAAGTCATGATGCTCAAGTACAGTTAGGAAAATGCTGTTTTTCTTCACTGCCCTCTGTGCCGGTTGTTGGCAGTTAGAAAAGTTGGATCAGGGAGAAGTAGGACGACACGATGTACATTTGCCTCCCACCTCCACCAGGGGATGTCCTCAACAGCAGGTCCTTTGAAGGTTGCGTGTTTGGCATCAGGGCTCCAACTCAAAACCAGAAGCGCCCGGTACGTGGTCATTGACGGTGGGCGTTTACTCCTTGGTGGTCTCTTCCCTCCACCTCCCCTTCAGCTCCACTCGAACTCTGGGGGTCTCGTCTCACTTTTGTCAGTGACAGAGTGTCAGATTGGCTCTTCACCTCTCCGTGTCCCCTCTGAAATTCATTCCTCTCATGCTGCCCTTTGTCTTCCTATAGCAGAGGTTTGATTGTGTCCATGTGAAAAAACAAAACAAAACATTAATGAGGTCCCTTTGGGTAGCAGTCAAGTACAGACTTCCTGGCCTCCAACTCTTCCCTGAATTGGTCCCAGCTGTCTTCTCCTACCTTAATCACCCTACAACTGCCCCTCCCAAGTTTCTCCCAAGCAACTAGTGTTTAGGGTGGTATGGAATTCAGAATAACCCACTTTGTGCTTCGTCCGTCTCTGCCCTGAAGTGCGTTTCCATGTGCGCCTGACCTCCACTGGGCCAGAGAATAGCATGTACTTGGAGAAATCATTCATTCAGTGGACATTTACTTCATCCACAGGAGGCATAGAAGGAGTTTAGAGCAGAACTGTGAAATTATCCGACCTGATTTGCAGGCGCCAGGCAGCTGCACGAGGAACGAGGGTGGAGAGGCATGCTAGGGGATGAGCCAGGTCACCCAGGCAAGAAGTGGCCAGTTTCTGAACAAATGTGGTTGCACTGAGTCCAGGGTAGAGGAGGCAGGTTTGAGAGGTAGGAGGGAGGTGAAACCAGCAGGACTGGGGCAGTGACCTTAAGGGGGTGGTAGGCGAGGCATATAGAGGAGGAAGGACAGAGGCTAGTCTGTTGGGGACGATGGGATGCACGGCACAATCATCCATGATGTGGCGTATGGGAGAAGGGGCGGATGTGGTTGGAACAAGAAGAGTTCTTTGTAGCTGTGTGGAACTCAGGGCTCCTCTGGGGCATCCAAGTGGAAGTGATTGGTTGGCATCTAGATTTAGATCAGGTGCTCTGGGGTGTGGATGGGATAGAGTTTGACCTGGTGTGATTATATTGGCAGATTTGGCCTAGAGAACCCCACATTTGACTGAGGTGATCTGCTTGCCTTGAAAATTGCTTGGTTATTTTCAGATTACAAACAAATCTGTTCCAAACACCCCAACTAACTTTCCCGCTCTACCCTGTATTTCAGCTTAACTGGAATCACATCCTGGTCTCCCTGAGTACCCCATGCTTCTCTTCCTTTCCTCCTGTTCCTTCTGCTGGGAACAGACTCCCTGTCTTTACCCCTCCCACCACCATCCTCCTGTCTCTTCGTGTCTACCTCCTGCCCACACTCTGAAACCCATTGTGTTTCCAGACTGCACCTGCTCAGACTTATCATCGCCCCTTTCTACTCTCCCAATGCTTTTTCTGTTTTTAGTGCATTTATCACTTCAAAAAGTGTATTGTAGTCTATTCTGAACTCATCTTGATTCCCCTACTTTGTAAACTCCCTTGAAGTCAGAATTCATGTTGGCTTCCCTTCTTTTTGCATACTTCATAACTTAAATTGTTGATATCATGTAATAACTCATCTCGTACATGGTTCCCATCTTCCTTGACCTGTCCCTTTTCTGCCTCTCTGTGCCGTGTAGGATTTTGGCAGAAGCAGATCTTACATCATGTATTTAGTGTTGCTGATGAGAGTAAGAGTTTTGAGGCATGATTACTCTCTAGCTTGGTCCTGTGGTTTGGCTTCAGGTTCTGTGTCCTTCCTAGTATATTAGGCCCCAGATTTTAACTGCTAAGCTAACTCTCAGTCTGATGACTTCCCTTCTTCTTGTTTGATCTGCTCAGCACCATTTCCCTTCTCTGGATAGGTGCCTCAGGACCACTGGAGCAGTTCTGCTCTGGACCTGGCCCTACCTTGGACATTCTCCTTTGGGAAGACAAAAATTCCTTTTACCTTAGCACCTGGTGGATCCTCAAGCAGAACTTCATGAAGTATACCGAGTCCCTAGTGGTTGCAGTGATTAAAAAGTAAAATTCTGAATATTTCTTGACAATTTTTCCCTTCTTCTGGCTCATTTTTGGTTTTATTAATTTCCTGTGCTTCTGGTTCATCAGTTGCAAGCCACCATGTGAGCCAGTCCAGTTTGGCAAGCATTGAGAGCCCTCAATGTGGGAGCCCTTTTCTTGGGTGTGGCTGACACAGTGTTCACTAAGGAGCCCAGAAGATTAAAATAAGATATGATGATAGATCTAAAACATGACTGAATCCAACCAGTAAACATGTTTTCTTTGGCCTCCACACTTTCTTTTTTGAAATGGAGAATGTTTACTCAAAACCTTGATTCTAAGTTTCTCTCAAAAACAAAACAAAACAAAACAAACCTGGCCAGTCTGGAAACCTCACTCTGCGTTCTGCAGGAGCAGTCCTTGGCTCGCTTAGCCCAGTGGCTGTCCAAGTTGGCTGGAGGGGGGCTGTGTGCCCCACGTCAGTCCCTCCCACCGTCCCTGTGATGTCACATCTGGCCTCTCTTCCTCACTGACATGCCCTGGCTGGCGCATATGTATCACCTGCAGCGTCTGGCTTCCCTGGAGGAGCTGGCTGAGTGCTTTGATGGAATGGGGGAGGGGCTCTCTTGCCACATCAGAGGCCCCACATCAGAAATGTGGCTAAACCGCATTTCTAAGGATGAGTGATCTAGGCATGTGGAGAGAGTGGTGAGGCCATCACCCAGGCAGAAGTGCAGAGTTAAAAACAAAATCACATGCTGTGCCCTGAGTGATGCGCCTGTGAACCGCATAGGTTGCTCCCTTCTTTGGAGCAGGAGGTGGAAGAGGAGTGCCCTAATTGGCTCATTTTGGAATCTTCTTTATGGTGATTGTCTCTCAATACAACACTTCCGGCCCCAGAAAAAATCATTGAAAAAGGCATTCACCGCAGTGGCTTGCCCATCAAAGGTCCTGTGGGTGTCGGGGGTTAGGAAGGCAGTATCAGTATCCCTTGTGTGAGAGGTAATGAGTCGCCCTGGCTGGGAACCTCCCTGGTTTGGCTGTGACCCGCACCCGCTCTCTCGACTTGAGGGCACTTTACTTTGCTCTTCCCTGACTCAGTCTCCTCATCTGTCACACAGAGTAAGACCGAGAGGGATCTTGAGCTCCTCCATGCACAGCACCAGCACGGCCCTGGCTGGGAGCACACTACCGGCGAGAGGCACCGATGGTGCTCCAAATTCCAGCACAAGTGGCGTGTGCCACTTCAACACGTGCCGCGTGTCCCTGGTGACTTGGGGGAGCGATGGACGCATCAGGGCTTCTCCAGTCTCCCGATGTTCAGCTGTGTCTACAACAGCCAGCTCCTTTCCAGTTCTCCTTATGGCCATGAGCAATGCGAAACCCTTCAGGAAGCAGGTTGCTTGTGAACTACAGATAATTAAGTAAAGAAGCCCAGTCCCTGCTGCCATTGTGGGATCAGTTAGAATACTGGAAGTCAGGTGTGTGTGGCCGTGACCTCAGTGGTGGCATGCTGGAGTCGCCGCCTCCGGACGGTGAGTAGATCTAGCAAGCAGAGGGGAAGTACCGCCAGTGTCCCTCCCCCTCACCTGGCAGTGTGCGATGGCTGGGAGTGAGTGTGTTTACCATCCGAAAGTTAGGGAGGCTTTTACGAACTGGGCCATCTCTCCTTGGTCCCCATTCTTCCTTGCGTCTCCGAACTCTCATTAATTTTTCACAGGCTTGTGATGGATAGTTTTTATTTATTCACGTCTGAGGTTCTGTTGTGTGAAAAGGACTCATTTTATAACATTACATATTCATGGCTTGGGATAGATGGGATAAGGAACTTATTATTAATGTGTCACTGTGGGAAACTTACTCCAGTTCATTTGCGAACCTTGTTAAATTTGGTGTGGTCAGCAGACACGGCGAAGTTTGGGATGCGTTCTCTTAATGGAGGGCAAAGAATTTGCTGTTGCTTTCCCTTGATTCAGTGAAATGAGTTTAAATCTTCTTTAAATATTTTGAAAGGCCTATTTGAAGGTAGAAGAGAAAAAAAAAAAAAGTGAGGTGGGGCGGATGGTAGAGATGAAGTAGGAAATGAAGCTCCCGTCTCCTTGTTGGAGAGCCTGGTTTCTCTAGCTTTCTGGGGCTTGGCTGCCGGGTGTGTGTGAGGCACCGACTCCTCCCCGAGAGGTGAGGTCTGGGTTCCTCGCCCCTCTCCCACCACCAGGGCCAGCCTCGCTCCTTGGGGCAAATTGCAGATTCTTCCACCTTTGCGTTCTATCCTCCTGACCTCTGCTCTGGATTCCGGGGAGTTCTCCACTCGGCGCTCCCACTGACATCACCGAATTCCTTGCCCTGGACAAATGGAGGGAATATGAACATGCCATCTTGTAAATCAGAGCCGGGGGTAGAAGGAGGGCACAGTAGGGAAGCCGGCCCAATCTGCTGCTGTGTGAGCCCGTGAAGGCAGGAGCATATGGTGCATTCAGTTCTCTGCAGAGATGGGCTCTGCTCTCTGCTAGGGACAGCGCGTAGATTGTACGGGATTTGTGGGGCTGTTTTGTGTTTGCCAGTTGAGTTTAGCAGTGACATGGCTGGTGGCCACTGCTGCTTCACAAACTCCTCCTTGCCAACAGTAAAACAGAAGACTGCATGAGAAGGACACATTTTGCAATCTGGAAATTCTCCAAATCAGGCATTAGATTTGAAGAGTGTCCAACACACTAAGAAATCATGTGGTACCACCTTGGTCACATATCATGGGTCTTTTCAAGCATAGAATTCGTTGATGAGAACCTGTCCTTTACGGGGGTAAAAAGAAGGGGGGGGATTTTTTTGATAATCAAAGCAATTAGCTTATGAAGTTGATGCTGGGGTGTAAGCGGCACAAGTAGGGGACAAAGGAATGAAATATGCCTTAGAAGGCACCCTCCGACGATGTTTCCATAATGCAAAACATTTGTTTCTCGCCGGGATCCCATTGGCAGTTCGCTGGTATTATATTGCCATTTATATTGGAAAGGCAGGCAGTGCGAAAACTGTAGTCTATTAAGAGTTGTGAGTGTGTGCATGTGTATACAGTGAAATAATATCTAGTGTAATGTGAAGTGACAGTCAAAATTACAGCTTTTCTCTCGCCGCAAGGGCACTTCTTTGCCAAGTATAGTAATATTGTTGTAGCAGTGTTCAAGGTTGTCAGCAAATCTGGCTTACTCTGCAGAGAGTCATAATAGTGTGTGGAAGGAAGGAGCTTCCTGTCAGGGGAAATACTATAATTTTGATATATATTTGTTGGTGCCAAACTGCAATTAAATAGGAGGTGTTGGAAGAAGGTTTTATTTAACCAGCTTGAATTTGTTAATTAATTAGCAAAAACGTGTATTTGGAATGCTTCAAGAAACAGTTCCGTGTTGTTCACATAACGTGATTCCACACAATTATTTTTATTTTTGTTTGTCTCTTAAAGAAAACAAAGCACCCCCTCCACCAGAATAATGCAGAATAAAATGTTTTCAACCACCAGAGGAAGGGAAAAATAAAACCCCTTGAATAATCTTACCTCTTACATCTTCTTTTGGGGAGCATTTCTTAGTCTGTTAATGCTGGGAGATTTCCCTCGGTGATCGGTCATACATGTTAGTATGTGCAGCCATGTCTGTTATGTGACTTAACTTGTATCTTGGTTTAGTTTGTGATTACATCGGAAGATTTTTCAAGAGACTATAGGAAAAAAGCTTTGTCGTGCAGTTTCAGGGTGTGTGTGTGTGTGTGTGTATTAAATTGCTTGCAAGACACAAGTCCGTCTCTGTAGTATCACGCAAGGGATGCTAGTTCCCTGGTCTTTTCATAACTTGGGATAGTAACAAGTTTCTCCGTGACAGCTCCTCCTTCCATTCTCGAGAAAGGACGAGGGTTTTACCAGAGTTCCCTGTATACTGCTATTCTGATGAAAAATACTTCCTTTTTTGGATAAGGAGAAGCAGTGGAAGTTTTAATAGCAACAATGTATTAAAAACTCTACTGCATTATTTGTTCAGAAAGCAAGAACAGAAAGATTATGTTGTTTTAAAAAGATACATTTAAGGGTCTTGAGAAAGCTGTGTGTCTGTGTGGAGGGGGGGATCCTTCCCTCTCATACTGAGCATTTTGCAAATTGAGTTTCATTCTCCTATAAAATATGAAACCAATAACATTTTATATGATCATAAAATGTGTCTACTTTGTCTCCATCTTTTATGAAAAAAAGAAATATTCCCAAAGTATATTATGAAAAATAATTAATAAGCAACCTATCATAGTTATTTTCAGAGATTAATTATTACCCTGAGAAATCAATTTCAATTTCTACTGTTTGAGAGACTCATTGTGACAGGGTGTTTCCAAAAAAGGGGAGTGAGTTAAGATGCTAAGTGGGAGCCTTCATTCCCTAGGGAAAATGTCTTTGCTGCTGGCCGTGATTTATCCAGTGCTGTCTTGCCCGTTTATACCCCATGCCAGGAGAATGTATGGGAAGTGTAATAGAGCTATTAGAACCTAGTGTAGCAGATTAGTTACAGTAAGAAACAAAAGTTATCTTCATATCACTGAAATAAAAGTGAGATACCCTCGAGTCTTCACAAAAGAAAATAGCTTGGCCCTTTTTTCCCAACAAGCTTGAGCTAATAGATCAGGGGATCCTGATCAAGGGGATCGAGAGAGACAGCATGAATCTGTTTTCATGATGATCTCCTGTCCTGAGACAGAGGTGAGTATAGGGGCGAAAGGGGAAGAGAAACTTAAACCTGCAGCTATCTCCTGGTGGAACACAGGAAACCAAAAATGGAGGGAATGATTGCATTTCCCCTCTTGGCAATATTCTGTAAAAGCCATCAAAGTCACACTGTGTTTTCACCAGACACCTGAGTTTCTTGAGCTGAGACTAAAACGTTCCAGCCAGTTACAGTCAACCATGGCAGGCTCTCCCCAACAGGGAGAACTCTCTGGCACTGGTGGGATGTCCTCCCAAATTCAGTATGTTCTTAAGGTACATTTAAAAAAAAAAAAGGAAGGAGTCTGTTATTTCCCCACCTTTAATCTACTTTATGTTTTGGCGTTCGGCTTATAGTTTTCTATCAGTTGAGACAGTTGATATTATGTATTTTGTATGTTTTTTTTTTTAAGATTTTATTTATTTATTTGACAGAGATCACAAGTAGGCAGAGAGGCAGGCAGAGAGAGAGAGGGGAAAGTAGGCTCCCCGCTGAGCAGAGAGCCTGATGTGGGGCTCGATCCCAGGACCTTGGGATCATGACCTGAGCTGAAGGCAGAGGCCTTAACCCACTGAGCCACCCAGGCGCCCCTGTATTTTGTATGTTTTAAGATGAGCATTTCAACACTTGGTGACATTCAGCAAAAAAATACGGTAACTTCTAAGGATGAGGTGAGAAACAACCAATCCGTTAGTCTGTGGATTGACTCTGTATCTTTGGGATCCCAGCAGCCTGGGTGGGCAGAGGTGTCTGGGTTTGAGGAAAGAGATAAGAACAGATTCCTAAGTTAATTAGTAAGGACATTCCCTTTGTACACGAAAGAGTCCGAATTCAAACTAGCTTAAGTGGAAAGGGTCGTTACCGTCTTATGAATGCAAAGTTTTATGCAAGGGTCAGCAAATTCTCTTTGTAACAGGACAGATAATAAATATTTTTGGCCCTGCATTCTCTGTCCCAACTACTCACCTCTTCCTTTGTAGCAAGGAAAGTCACACAGACAACTGGTAAGCCACTGGGTGTGGCTGTGCACCAGTAAAACTTTATTCGTGGAGCCTGGGACTTGAATTTCATGTGTAATATTTCATGTGTTAAAATATATTCTTTGTTCTTTCTTCAACCATTTAAAAATGTATTCCTGGGCTGTATGAAAACGTGCAACTGAGGTCCACATCAGCTCAGTGCTTTATTTGCCAACCCTGGGTTTAGAGTCAAGGTTGTCCCAGAGCTTAAGGATGTCATCTAGGCCCCATCTTGATTCTGGTTTTTTCTCTCTTTCTTTCTTTCTTTTTTTTTTTTTTTTTATTTTTTGTTTTTTTAATTATATTCTTTAAAAAAAAAAAAATCGTCTGAGTGTGGATCAAGATGACCACTAATAGACTAGCAGTTTCCCAGGTTAGCCAGTCCTGGTACCAAGAAGCCGTTTTCCCCCCTGTCCTGGGCAAGGAGCCAGGGCAACAGGACTAGCCTGGCTTGGAGGCAGGTACTAGCCCTGAATCATTTATGGCCCTTAGGATGAGTTCGTTAGTCTAGGCTGGAATCCCACACCCTGGCCCAGTGTGCAGTCTGGGAGGCCCTGTTCCCTCGTGAAGAAATAAGCTCCCTTTTGGCAGCAGAAGGGACATGGGAATGCATCCCAGAGAGACAGAGCTACACCTTCCGCAGTCCACTGTGAATCTTTTACAGTCTTATGTTATCATTTAACTTTTAGATGTTTCTGGAAACAAATCCTTTCTGGGTGTAGCTTCAAAAAGGAGCATGTTGGATGGTTTCTGATCCATGACTGGCAGACAACGTATCTCTAAATTGCTCTGCAGATTTTGTTCCCTGGAAGCTGAGCCCAAGGCAGGCTTCTTGTTCAGCTGATAAGGGAGGTTGTGCTTTCAGGAGAAGCAGAGGGAGGAGAATAGTGTGGGGTATGGACAATGGTCCGGAAAGATGTGACCGGCTTCAGCCTGATCTCATGGGAGCTCTGGAATATGAATGGGATGGCAGAGTGGATCCTGCTTGAGACAAGGGTGTGGCTGGCTGGTGTTCAGTGATTAGCCAACATCTGGGCATAGCCTCTCAGGTGAGGCAGAAAGGAGGAGCTGTGAATTAGCAGCCAACACTCGAAAGCCACTGGGCGCTGCTGCCCAGTGAGGGAATCTGCGGTTAGGAGGCACCACTGTAACACACTGGTCTGCAAGAGAGACTTCTCGCTAAGTGCTCTCTACCCATGGAAGGAAGAAGGATTTTTGACATCAAAGTATTTTGCAGGCAGTGTCTGTACTGGATATTAACTGACACCACAAGGGCAGGTCTATAACAAGTTTAAACCTCACTTGCTCCCATTGTCCTTGTACCTGGTTTTCCACTTTCTGACCTGTTTACTTCAACATTGTGATCCTCTAATAACTTTTGTTTAGTGAAATTCAGGCCTTTCAGGATGCTGTGCTAATGTCTTCCCTTTTTAATTGAGTAAATATATTATACACAGCTGGGTAGGTTGTTTCCTTGCTGGCCTTGCTGCTACAATTTGAAAATGGATACAGTTTTCTTTAACTCACATAGAATGAATGTGGCATTTATTCCTGGTTTCCTGTGGCTCTCCTCCTTTAGAAAATGTATTTACATGGGCATTTTTGAAACACTTTTTAAGATACTGAAAAGTTAAAAAAACAAACAAAAAAAGAAGAATAGAAAAGCCCCTTACCCCTCCCCCAAACAATGGCTACATTGTGACAACAGTGGGTTGAGCTAAATTCAGCTACGTCAAGGAAGAGCAATAAAAGGAGATGGATTGTTCTCTAAGCTTCACTTTATTGGATATTGTAATTGACATATAGTTGTCATTTATAATCATCTGTCCATTCCTGTGAGTTGGGAGCAGTAAAGTTAATTGTGGCGGCTCATTTGCATTAATCTCACCTCTGAAGGGTACAGTAACCCATTAATATCATGTCATGATGAATTATCACAAATAACATTGAACATATTGATTAATGATCTCTGAGATTTGTATCTCGTTAAAACATTTTGTTAGCTCTTTAAACTTTTAAGCCAACAACCATTGCATGTAGGAGGTGTTAGAGATCGTCTGAGAGGTGGTGGTGGGGAGTGGCGTACATTGCAGGGTCACTGGTTTAAGGAGTTGGACCACTCAGTTTCCATTAGATCTTTTTTTTTTCCTCTTCAAGAAGCCAAGCACATTGTCTTGGTAACCTCCTCCTACTTTTCACTGGATGATGGTTTCTTCAAAACAGTGGCTTCTTTGATTATAACATGTTTCTGATTCTTGACTGGAATGGTTCTAAGAAGAGTTTTTTAAAGTTACCTATTCAGTGCTCTGGATGATGGCCTTTGGAATCTCTTAATCCATCTGGATCTGCTTGCTACTTTGAAGTGCAGTATTCTTTTTCTCCATTGAGTCAAAAATCCCAGACTTTTATGTTAACATAAATGTAGACCACATTTGAAATGAGTTGTTTGAGTTGAAATTATGTCACTTAAAAATAACACTTATCCTTTGTTTTATAAAAATTCATTTCTCTTTTCCTGGGTGCTCTTATTTTTTTAGGCAATTGTCCACAAACACACACACACACATTGGCCACCCACGTCATGTAGGCGCTAGTGAGATTGTAAGAAATTTTCTTTAATAAGTCCATTGTAGAATTTCCTCATAGATGTTTAAATACAGTAGACTCAGAAGAAAGAAGAAAGTTGGCATAAGAGCTGAATTACAAAGCTTGTTCTTTGCAGCTGTTTCCTTTACCAGTTGTGAAAGTGTTACAGTATTTGATCTCTGTAACTTACATATTCCTTTGCTTATGGTTAGTTAACATGCGCTCTGTTTTTCCTAGATACGCATTTAACAAATGCAAATATTGGGATGGGTATCCTCTGCTATTTGCTTAGAGAAAATGGGCCTCAACGTCCTGAAATACGGATGCTTTGAAGGAGGTGTCATTGATGTTTGGCTGGATTGGGTGGTCTTAAACCCTGCGATCAATTCTAGGAAGAGACAGATTTGCAAATTGCTGTTTGTCTGGGGCCCTCTGGCCCTGGATCTGTGACTTCCCATGGACGGAAGGATCGTGCCCCCCATGCTGTTAAGCCACCAGCTCCTGGAAGGCTGGAATCCTGGTTTAGCACCAGATTTAGCACTGACTGCTTTGGAAAAGGCAGAGGCAAGAGGGCCACACACCCGTGGGGAACGATGCTGCTATTATGTATTGTTTGTACCTTTAGCCAGTAGGTAAGGACAGTGTTACCATCCTTCTGTGTTCTCAGATGCTCGGTTTTATGGAGGGGTCTTAAAACAATAATCAGACCATATGTGCAGCAATCTTTGGGCCTAAATAGCTAAGGACAAAGTCGATTGCTTTTTTCCAAGGGCCACTTTCCCTTCTCTTCTTTGTCAGGCCTGTGATGTTCCTCACCCACTGAGTATTTAATATCTGTGTTTTCAAATCAAAGAACAAGCTTTTTGTCTCCCAGGATAGTATCTTGTAAAGCCAACCTCTTTATTACTTCACTAGTTTAAGGCTTTATTACTTGCCATCCAAAGCCTACTAGTGAATTATGCATGTTACACATCTCAGCAGCTTCACTCCCCACTCTCCTGCCACCTTTTTGGGGGCCCAAAAAGTACAAGGAGATCTCGACATGGGTTCATTTCTACCCATGGTATTAATCCTTATTCATTTTAAAAATCTGCTAACGGAAATATTTCCATTCAGCTCATTAATCAATTGTGATTTTCATTCCCTTGTTTTGTAAAAGCTGTTGCAATAAATACTTTTTTCACAAGGCGAAAATCCAAGAGATGGATGCAGCCAGCGTAATTAATTGCACCCAGTTACAGGAGATCAGCAAGTCTGTGAGATTCACATGCTGCTCTACCATATGGTTGCCCAGTAGGCGAAAAATTTGATTAATGTTTTGAAGTAGATTTTTTTCAGCAAATATTACAGCCCCAGATGAGGTGTTTTTTTTTTTTTGTTTTTTTTTTTTTTTTTGCCTTTTACTTTCTAGTATTGTTAGACTTAGCTGAAGGAACCAATCCTCTGATTTAAAGCCTAATAATATCGTGATCCAGTGAAAACTTAACATGCAATAAAAATTGCAGTCTGCCTGTCTCTCGTGGATACAGAAAAATAATACATTATGTCTTTGTTCATAATTAAGTAAAATGTGAAACTTGGATCCTAGAACTTGATTTTTTTTCCCCCTCCTCAAAAAGAAAACATAACTGTGATTTAATTGATGTGTTTTTGGTATGATTTATAAGCAACACATTTGGGCAGACTTTTAATGTGTAAGAGGAACAGCAAAATAAAACAACAAAAAAATGAGTCAGTGAATAGCTTCTTATGAATTGCACGCTCCATACCGATGAGACCACCATAATTATGACTCTGAGTGTCATAGAAAAAAAATTAAGTTGTTTTTACTGTTATCCTAGAGATAGATTAGTTTCATGACCACTTGAGATAGTCATAGTTAATTTCTCCTTTATTTAGGAAAGAAAGGTTTTTTTTGTTGTTGCTTGTTTGTTTTTTTCAAGTTAGAAAGTCTGTTTCATTTGATGGCTTCTTGTCATGTTGGACACCCATCCTCTTATGTCACTGCCCCACTAGGGTCATGCTCCGCCTTGTCATTCTGATCACTGGGCCAGCGTCAGCCGTTGATGTAATGGGACAAGATACAGTAGTCCTGATCTTGGCATTCAAAACAACAACATGAAATTTTGAAAACACATGGGAACTGGCTTCACTCTGTAAGGAAAAATGAAATAAAACAAAATTCTCCATTTTGGCGAAGGAGACTGGATGCTTCGCACAGTTTAGCTCTTCTGGATTTTTTTTTTCCTTTTGAAACTTAATAATTTCTAATTGCCTAAGCAGCTTAGGACTCTCCTTACATTTTGACATCTGTTGAGATGTCTATTAGCTCAGGTGGTTAAAGCATGGTCTTTAACCAAGTATCAAGCTCACTTTAAATTCTTTGTCTTGGGCAATAGAAAATTCTCTTTTCTAGAGTTAGAAACAGTATTTGTAACTTTGACACCCACCCCCCACCCCACCGGGTGGAGAGAGATACTCCATTCAGAAGAAACTGTGTCACCATTTAACAAAGCAATAGTCTGTGCTGTTGTCTCTTAGATGGCACATGATTGCTGCTTCCTCTCTCTCTCTACAGTATTTTAAGGGCTTGGAGTGAGCTCTCTTTCCAATGGCTTAGCTAGGGATTGGCTCAGTCAAAATACAGGGGCCAAAGCAGAGACCAAGAGGGCCAACTGTGATTTTGAGTAAGTTCCTTGTCATTCAAAGTTTTCATCTTTGAAGAAAAGATTAGAGATTTCTGATAAATATCCGATGTTTTGGATTATTTGACTGAACTAGGTTTCAAATCTTTTTTTCTATTTTTATTTTAATGATTGCGTTAGGTAGTAATTATCTGCAAAGGCATGAGAAGAAGTGTTAGATCGAGAGCACATTTTTAAGATTTTATTTTTTAAATTTATTTTTATTTATTTATTTTTGTCTTTGGTGCGGGGTGGGGGACGGGGGGAGGTCAGAGGGAGAGGGACAGAGAGAATCCCAAGCAGACTCCACCATCATTGCAGAGCCCGATGTGGGGCTCGATCTCCCAACCGTGAGATCATGACCTGAGCTGAAATGGAGTCAGATGCTTAACTGACTAAGCCACCCAGATGCCCCAGTTTTATTTTATTTTTTAAGTAGGCTCCACACCCAATGTGGGTATCAAATTCATGACCCTGAGACCAAGAGTCTAATGCTCTACTGACTGAGAGTCCAAGAGTCCAGGCAACCCCCTTGACAGCATATTTTTTAAAAGTCCAAAGAAACTAGCATAGCCTGTCTCTCCTAAGTTTGGGTTGAAGCTGTTTCTATCAGGTTCATTGTGTCATCCGAAAAGAGATGTTTATAGTGAAGCAGTTTTGGAGAAACCCTTCAAGAAAACACTTCTTTAAGATTTAACTAACTTTTTCCTTTGTCATTCAGTCATTTCTAGTGAATGTTTTTTAACTGTGCAGTTGAAGCAATCAGTTTTTGAAAGCCTGCTGTATTCAAGACACTTTGTATGGCCATCTCCAATTACAGCCTGCTTTTTTTTTTTTTTTTTTTTTTAATGAATAAAAGGAACTCCTTTTAAATTTATATTTAATATGGTAGGAAAAACCTGAACAATATATGGTCAGTTGGTAGGAGACGGTACATCGAATTATTTGAGTTTACCTTTTTTTTTTTAAAGCAGCTTATACATATATGCATTTTATTACCAAGTCATAGGATGAATGGCTGAGGGAAATGTTTGAGAGGCTCTGATGAGGGCCAGTGCCTTATGGCAATAAAAGTAATGTTAGCCCATAGCAATTGGATCTCCATTGGTCTCATTTTTGTTGTGGGGCTATGGTTGTGGTTGTCGTTTTAATATGATGCGTTTGGAAATGACAAACCTGTTCACAGGGTAATATTTCGTTTTTATCAGAGGAGAAGAATATATTTCCTGTCCATCTTTCATCAGTAATGCATCCTTCTACACAATCATTTTGCCAGAACAATCATACTGACCCTCTCTATCCTAGAGATGCCTGATACATTTACAACATCTCCTTTTATAAGTTTTACTTCCTTAGATGTAATCCTTCAGGGAGAGAAAATTCCCAGAATATCAGTTCCATTAGATGAAATTTCCTTTTATTTGAACTAACGACGTTGGACTGTAATTCATAGGCTGTATCAGTGCACAGTTGCTCAGATCTAGTATTTTACCAGCAAGTATCCATCAGTTGGTTGGAGGTTGCTGCATTTTTCCAGTGGGAAGAAATCCAGACAAATATAAGAAGAAAGAAAAATTGTCCTTGGGGGGTCTCACAATTTGAGATTGTTGAGTGTTGCCATGCAAAACTAACACCCAGAGGGAAGGTTCTGCTTTTCTCACAAATTCTCAGTAACACAAGGTGCCACGGCAGCTGGGAGAGAGAGCGAGCGAGTGGGGTCCTGGCTGAAAAGCAGCGGAAGGCGGGTCTGGGTGAAATCTTGCTGGGAAGGCAGGGCGCCGGAAGGGAGGGCTCTACCTGGTGCTGGCAGTGGGACTTTGCCAGTCTGTTTGTTCCTGCGCTTCAGGCCATGCTGATGTTAAAGTGCAATAAATGAGAGCTAATGATTTTTTAAGGCGTTTTTAAGTGATTTGTCTTGGGAATGCTAAATTAGCAAGAATAAAACCTAGGCAGGAAAGTTCATTTTTGATGACCCAAAGAAGGCACGTCCTAGAGTGATTTAGTAAGGCTCCAGTGGTCTAAGATTGTTCCACATCAGGAAAAGTGTACAGTCACCAGAATTACTAACAGAAAAAGGGGGGAGGAAAAGGTTGTTAAGCTACTGAGAGTGGGGAGGAACAGAGCGGCAGCTCTTACGATGAAATGGTCTGAGAAACCTTCCACCATGGGGATCCAAGTTAGGGCCTTCCTGAGGAGTGGGCTTCAGTGTCCCTGGGGTGAACGTGACAGGGACCCAGATTCCCAGAACGGTAAATGAGTCACTTCACGAACGAAGAGAAGCCCAAGGGATCCCAGTTTATATGCACATCCCAGTTCTCAAATCAAACCTATTGTTTTCTAAAAAACCAGTATCCAAAAGGCCAGTGTATGGAAGTCTTGTCTTCTTCCCCACTAGCTGGGTGTGAGGGTCGGGGGTCTGGTTGCTCTGAGGAGGCCAGCTGAATAAAATAACCTGCGCTACTGAGAGAAACGCTCTTCACTGGACAGGTGTTTTTAAAGTTTTCCCAGCCTGCAGTGTGAGTCAGCCTGTCACAAACTTGAGAATATGCACAGAGAGTTTTAGTACTCGCTTTATTTTTATTGTTCTGAAGAAGAAAGTGATTGTATTTCATTTGTAATCAGGAGCCGTATCAGCCCATGAGTTCAGTTATAAGCCTTTCAAGTCACTTTTATGAATTTTTTAAAATGATTTGCTGTGCGCGCGCCCTCATACACATTTTCATATACTGATCTCTCTGAATTCCCCCTCCCTGTGATTTCTCTCACTGATGAAGAAGAGTTTCTTTCGGTACATCCCGTTCTCGCTTTCTCCGATTTAAAATGTTATCCGAGGACTTGGTTCTGTTCAAACGAAAAAAAAAAAAATCAGACTGGCAGCTTTTACTTAGGGAGCACTCTCTGGACGGACACGTCAATATCTGCCCACGTGTTTATTTGTAATTAAAGTGAAGATGCTTCTGAATGGCTTTTCTATTCATCTCCGAACACAGAGTCGTTTCCTGGTGAATGATGTATGACAGTTTGCCCTGCGCTTCCTCTGAAAAGAGAATTGTTCCCGTGGCATTGTTACAGAGAGCGGCTTTCCTGCCTTTTCTGCCGGGCTTAAGGCTTCACCGGTTCAAACTCCTGTTGTTCTGTAAATCCGTCAGAAGGGTCTGCAAGGGACCATATTTATGAGGAGAGTGTAGAGTGGTCAGTCTAAAAAGCTCCTTAGTGTAGTACTTTGAATTTTAAATTACACACATAATTCAAAGGTAATGTAACTTGCAGTGTCGGACTTTAGTCCATTCCGTTAAATGGAGAAAAATGACTGGCGTGAGGAATGACTTATTGATTCTTGGTGGGAAAATGACTTCTGTAATATAGGAAGTATGGTAAAAGGCGCAGCTTAATTATTTAGGGAGCACTTTTGAAAATATGCTTTTACAGCAGTACAAATTGTGTATATACAAATTGTACAACTGGGTTTTTTTTTTTTTTTTTTAATTCTTTCTCAGAGGTAAGTTAGAAGAAGGCTTATCTTCTTTAGTTGCTAAGGCAAAGTTTAATTTTGCTTAAACTCCTATAGGCTGTAGCTAAGAAAGGTATAAGGAGCAAGGAGAAGTTCCTGAATGCTTTAAAAATATGACTTGTTCTAATTGCCTTTTCTTATTTACGTTATACTTAACGCTAGCTTAAGGGGACGCTTGACTGCCAAGATTTACAAAATACACTTTTCTCTCTCTTTCTCCCTCTCTCTCTCCTTCTCGCGCTGGTTTATGATGTTTTTCAACAGTGTCATGAACTCACTTAATCTGATTTCATCAAGTAAATATATGGGAAGTTGAGATGACATATTTTAATCTGGCATTTGAGGAGATATTCATAAAATATCAGATAAAATATTTATTTTGGCCCTTTCCTTCTGTTCTCTCTTTTGATTCAGTGTGTATTCTTTGCTTAAGGACCACAGCCTAATGTTATTTTGACTGCAGTTCACAGTGTTGGCAGCCTTTCAGATAAACAGCATATTTGTGGTTAATTGGTAGAACATGTTCTATAATTATAATTATATTAAAACCTTAATGTGCTTGAACATTTGCCCGCTGAAGGCCACTTGCATGAACTATGTTGTTTCTGTCGTTATAACTGAGCTGTCTGGGGCTGATGTTCAGCAATTGAGGCAAGGCAAGGGACCTGGGAATAACACAGAGGCTTCTCATTATTTCCATCCGAGACCACTGTTGGGACAGTTGTAGAAGTTGACCATGAAAATTACTGTCTGGTTGTAACTGGGATCCCCAGGTTTCAGTCTGTGGGCTAATGTTTTTTTCAGATTTTCAGAAAGGATTGGCTTGGCTCTATTTCAAAGTTATACAACGGCTGTAAAAAGCAAAATTAGCACTTTATCAAGTTTGGAGCAAATTGCCAAGGCCACCAGGGAGCCGGGAGAGTCACCAAAGACCACTGCTTGGAACTGGGCAAGAAGCCATCTTTGAAATGAGCAGAGAGGTCTGATGACCGCCAGCTGAGGGAGAGAGTTTCTCTTTTCTCCTCTTGAGCCGGGCCATTAGGATTGACATGGTAGAATGGCAGCCCCCTGGACTTAGCAGCTAAGAATCCCAGCATCTTCTTGGGGGCTGCTAGGTCAGCCATACCATGGTATCTTTCCCTGTGTGACCAGATAAACCAGTGTCTGTGAGCCCTCTGGTTTTGTATAGCCTGAGGATGGTCTTCATTTTTAAACAGTTGAAGAAAAGAATTCAAAGAAATAGAATATTTCATGAAACATGAAAATATATGAAATTCAATTTATATCATCTGTAAATAAGATTTTACTGAACTGTACCACACTCATCTGTTTAAGGTGTCATCTAAGTGTGCTTTCCTGCTCTTGGGGCACTTTGTCAGAGTACTTGGTAAGGTTTCACGGATGACTTAGAAGGGTGAGGGTTGCAATTCAGAATTCTCGGGCCAGTGATGGAGGCCCGAGATTTTCTGCCAAGAAGGTAGAAAATTCTAGAGGCTCATGAAGACACCTTCCCCCTCTCCCATCTCATGGAGATGCTGGAAAATTACTATTTCTTGCTGGTCTCTTGCTCCTGGCTTGGCAGCTGCTTCAGCTTCTGATGTATCCGAGCCTTTCTTCGGTCTGACTCAGGTGGGTCCAACCCAGACTTTGGAGTTGGACCAGAGCATACACCTTATACTTACTAGCTGTGTGGCCCCAGGCAAGGGCCCTCACCTTTTTGAGCCACTGGTTAACTCAGCAGCAAGGCAGGGATGTCACACCTACCTCTTAGTGTTGCTGCAAGGATTCAGAATGTTGGCACAACCCCCTAGGAGCCATCAGATGAATACTCAGGAGGCAGGAAGGCTTCGTCCTCTTGTCCCTTTCCTGCCACTCCTATAACTGAGTCCAGGCTTCTTAAGAAGCAGAAATCTGGAGAGAGGGTACCCTCCTCTCTCATGTGTGTCCTGTGAGAGAGGGTACCCTCCTCTCTCGTGTGTGTCCTGTGAGAGAGGGTACCCTCCTCTCTCGTGTGTGTCCTGCGAGAGAGGGTACCCTCCTCTCTCGTGTGTGTCCTGCGAGAGAGGGTACCCTCCTCTCTCGTGTGTGTCCTGCGAGAGAGGGTACCCTCCTCTCTCGTGTGTGTCCTGCGAGAGAGGGTACCCTCCTCTCTCGTGTGTGTCCTGCGAGAGAGGGTACCCTCCTCTCTCGTGTGTGTCCTGCGAGAGAGGGTACCCTCCTCTCTCGTGTGTGTCCTGCGAGAGAGGGTACCCTCCTCTCTCGTGTGTGTCCTGCGA
>NC_081573.1:50618825-50705214 GCF_022355385.1 Mustela nigripes
GTGTCCTGCGAGAGAGGGTACCCTCCTCTCTCGTGTGTGTCCTGCGAGAGAGGGTACCCTCCTCTCTCGTGTGTGTCCTGCGAGAGAGGGTACCCTCCTCTCTCGTGTGTGTCCTGCGAGAGAGGGTACCCTCCTCTCTCGTGTGTGTCCTGCGAGAGAGGGTACCCTCCTCTCTCGTGTGTGTCCTGCGACAGCCCAGCACCATGTTGCCGGGTGTTGTGTCCTCCCTTCCTTTCTCTTTTCCTCTTCCTTACAGTGGTTCTGGGATCTCGGGGAGTTGTCCCTTTCTCTGAGTCGGACTAGGGCAGCTGGACATTCTTCCTCATCCCATGCTGGGGAGAATTATTAAATAGGTCACAGAGTAGAAGCCTTTAACTGAGTAGTTTGGGCTCTAGCCTGGTCTGGTCAGTCCTGGCGGGATCTTATCCAAGCACAAAAGACCTTGTGTTGTCATTCAGATCCTCCTAAAGGTGCTTCGTAACCTTCCTTGGGATCCGTTCACATGTAAGCAGCCAGGCTCCGTGTAGGGTCCTGAGTGACTTTCTGCCTTCCACAAGTCCTTTCCCTGCTGCTGATCCGTGGGGAGGTCAGCTGCCCTGTCTCCTTGTCCGCATCACTCAAACGGAGCCACATGTGTTCTTCCTGCCTCAGGAGTTGGCTTCCTCTGGTGAGTTCCCTACCCCTTGTCCAGTTTCGTCTTGTCTGGACTTCACTCAACATCTCTGTGCCAAGCCCCGTGGGTTAGGATATAGACACTGAGGCCGACTTCTTGCCTTCAAGGGCTTGCAGTGAGGAAGTCCCTTCCCTCATCACCCTCATCAGGGTCGTTGCTCATGGTCTGGCACTGCCTGGAACTCACCCATCTCTCTTCTCCAGCCTTGCTGGCTTCTACTGGTTCCATAAGATTCAGTTCTGGCATGTGTGTGACTGACTCCCTCCTGCCAAAAAAGTAGTGCTTCAGTCCATTCCTTATGTTCCTTATGTAGATTTCCATTTTATACTTACCTCACTGTATTATGCTCATCTATTTGTATACTATGTGTGTGCCCCACGAGATAATGCACTCTGAGAAGTTTGGAGTGATCTAATGCAGCTTTGCATTCCCATAAAGCAAAAAAGAAAACAAACGAAAGAAATAAAAGCTTGATCATTGTTTGTTTCATGACTGTTGAGAACGACCAGTTAAATGAACACATGAATGAATGAGTCAAGAACAAGATCTGACTTAAGGGAGACAGGTGACTTTCTACTTGGGGCTCACACAGGAAGGTTCTAAGATGAGCTGATGACCCTTGCTCACAAGTGTGAATCACTCCCCTGCCCAGGACACACTCATCCTTGCCTATTTCCGGATTTCTGTGGGGGTACCACAGGGCAGTGGTTAGAACTTGGAGGAAGTTCAGGAGTCCCATGTCTTCTTGGCAAGAGCCAAGTATCATCTACAGCTTCAACAGCTGATATATGCTAGAGTGGAGAGGGCGGCAAGGATTCATCCAGACAAAAATGTGCAAATCACTTGCCTTGGATGTTGTTTTCTGAATATGGACTGTCAGGCCATTGGAGAGTGAAGAGCGGCATGGCAGGAAGCACTGAAGACCATATGCAGAGTCTGAGAGGAGATGGCAGCATTATCTCAAGCCTGGTTTAGTAACCTTATCTGTCTGAGGCATTGGTTCCCAAACTTGAGCACCCCCCAGGATCCTCTGGAGGCTGTTGGAACACACATCATGGGGCTTCACCTAGAGCTGCAGATGTAGAATGTCTGGAGTGGGGTGCAAAGATCTGTATGTCTAGCAGTTTCCCAGATGACAATGATGCTTGTTTGGGGATCACACGAAGTAAGGGTTCTGCTAACTTCAGCTTCAGAACATTGACTCGTGGGAGAAGATTCCTGCCATGGACAACTCTGTCAGTCATCAGCAGGGTAAAATCTTGCTTTCTGAGAGTGTTTTTGCCATCATTGCTTTTAAATCAGCCCTATAGAGAAAATCAATCAATCAGTCAATCAATCAGCCCTATGAAGTGGGAAAACCAAGAGTAAGATTGTTTTATTGAGATAATGTGTTGTAAATAGGAGTTTGGCATCCCATTTGGAAAATATGGAAAGCCCTTCTTTGAACTTATTTTGTTCAAGTGTTGCCTATATAAACTGGATGTACCTGCTGTAGAGGTTGGTTTTGCAGTAATAATACTTTTCTCCATTAAAAAAAAAAATCCTGAAATGAAAATGTAACTTAGTCTTATTATTGTAATCTCCCCTTGCCTTTTTTGCATGGATCATTTGTTTGTGAACTGGTTATTTCAAGAAGGGCTCAAAGGTAATTTCATGGTTTATAGCCTTTATATTGGCGCTTTTAATGAGCAAAACATATTGTTTTCTAATACACAAAATGAGGAATTCATATATATATATGTATATATTATTTTCATTTCCCAATATTACATGTATATCAAGTTCAGGACATTGAGAACAACCACGTAAAGAAATTATACTTCTCTACACAGGGGAAATATGAAAGTTTTGTAGTACAAAAAAATAAAAAGTAAAAATCAGCTTTGCAAGCTTATGAGATGATTTTATTTTTAATGAATCCGAATGATAGCAGGGAGCTGCTGTTGTGTTTGTGCATTGTACAGCAATTCATATCTAAAAACACGGTAACATATGGCTTTGTTATTATTTAGTTTAGGAATTTATGCACCTAAAGGAGTTCCGAGAGCTCTGGGTCTCATTCAGATGTTGTATACAGCAACTCAATAGGACGAGCTGGAGCAGGGAGTTGCTCATCCCCAGGTTATTAAGATTTGACCAATTCACTTTCTGTTTTTTTGGTGGTGGTGTTTATTAAACTCAAGAACTTTTTTGCATATTTGCTAATGATTCTCTTCCCTCTTTCTTATTATGCTTTAGAAGGCTGAATTGGTAAAAATTTTTGGCCCAATAAAAATATGTCCTGGATTGGAAAAGAGTACAAGGTTCTTTTTCTAGCCCCGGAGTGAGGTGGCTCTCTGGCCTCCTGGTTCATTTGATGTCCTGGGGAGTCATTGACACCCACACGCTTCCAATCACAGACCTTTCCCTCCCGTCCAGATTGTGTTTGTTTTACGGCTCTCGCACGGAGCATGCAGCTGTGTAAACCTGAGAATGGTTTCTGCACAGCTTTGATCTTTGCATGGATCAACAGTTGCCCTCAGTCCCCGAACCCTGCTCCAGGGCCCCTCTGTTTCTTGGATTTTTCCATTTTCTGGTAATTACGGCATCATGGAGGGAGCCTTGCAACAGCATCCCCCCCGACTTTGGGTGCAGAGTTTGGAGGAAGCACCTTAGGGCTGTCGTTTGTAGAACCCTATTAAGAAGTGATTTCCATATGATGCCAAAAAGATATGCCGTTTAGTTTCCTCCTAAGAGGCAATCTGACAATTTCAAGTAGACTGCGGGAGTCTAAGGAACTCGAACAGATTATGGACTGAATAAATGTTTATGGAACCAATGCAATTTTCTTTTTCTTTTTAGCTACTAAAAAAGCTCAGTCCTTCCATAAACCATGGCTTGATACCTCTGTTAGTGACAGGCCATTGGGCTGATGCAGTGTAGCATTAATTTTCAATCCATAATCTGGGTACCTATGCACAGGGAAATACGAAAGTCCTGGCACCTGTTCTTATAATCCAGTAGGAGGCATAAGATTGTTGCTTTAAAGACCTCAGACAAGGTACAAGGAAAGTATGTGGGAGTTCTGGAGAAGAAGCCATGCTTCCCATCCTGTGTGATCACAGTGGCTTACAGAGCTGGGCCGTAATGCCTAGGCAAGATGCCAAGCTAAGACACGAGAAGAGGTCTTTCCTCAAAAGAACATTGTGGAAGGCTACCTGTGACAGAGCAGACTCCAGGATTTCCAGATTTAGATAGACTTGTGCTTGAATCCTTGCTCTGCCCCTTATTGTGTGATCTGGGAAAATTAGTTTGACCATTATGTGGCTCAGTTTTCCCACTTATAAAATGGGATTAGTAGCAATTTCTGCCTTCTAGATTGTGAGAAAGGAACAAAGTACTGCATGTAAATTGTTTGACACTGTCTCTGGGATATAGTAAATAGTCCATCAATGTCAGCCTCTCTTACTGCTGTTCTTACCTTTCTTACCCTTTATCTTCCTCCCGTGCTTCCATCTCCTCTTGCTCTTGATAAAGGTTTATACCAGAAAAGATGAGCTTTGTGGCAGCCAGCATACCACTTTGCTAGGAGCTCAGGAGATACTTATTTGGGAAAATGTTCCGAGTTTAGGTTAAATAGTCTCGAAGATCTGGTGGGGGGGGGTGGAACCACATCTTTATCAGTGTCCCCAGAACCCAGAGGAATGACTTTCAGAAAGCCTCTTTTCTGGAGGATTTTGAATGCCACAGTTAAGCCCAGTGGCTGGCCTGGAGTGGCCTGTGTTAGGTAGCACAGTTGATTGAAAGTGAGAGCCACCTTCTTGTTCTGCAGTCCTGGAAGTGAGCTCTTCCTCCCTCGATGCCTGGCATCTGCTAACCCTCAGAGTCTCTTAAGTAAACATATGTTCTCCATCGCTTGATGATAGTGAACCCTGTTGCCTACGTTTATTGTAAAAACAACCAAGAAGAATGAATAACGGGGCACGAAAGTGTGAACCAACACACAGAATCAGTTTGTGATGCCCTGGTTTCTTCCCTGTTTGTTGAGCTGTGGCTGAAAATCCCAGTTCTCATCAAGCAGGTCATCAGTGCTGTAACCACTGAGCTTGAGCCAGGGTTTTGGGTCAAGTTGTCCCAACCGCAGCATGGCGAGATCAGGCAGGAACCGTCTCCCAGAATCCAGACAGAGAAGTCCCAAAGGCCTGTGTCCAGGTTGGGCTCATCTGTGGGAGCTGCGTCTGAGGGCAGCTCTGAGAAGCACAGATTGTTTAAGTTACTGTCGGGGGACAGTGCTGAAACCAGAAGGAATTGAGTAGAAATTAGAAGACAGCTTCATTTTTTCCAGCAGTAATAATGAAGTCTGTTTAGTTTTCTTTTCTTTTGAAAAAGTAATTTAATCTGGAGAGTATATACATTTAGCAGTAATTTCCTGGGCAGGCTTCATAACTTTCTTTTTTTTCTTTCTTCTGACATCTCTAAATAGTTCTTCGTGCAGTGGCCTTACTACAGCTCAACTTTTTCTTTTTCTTTTTTTTTTTTTTTTTAAGGAAATGATTCATTACTTTATCATTTCACTTCACTAACCATTTTCAGCCATGCAATAAATTTAAATCCTTTACTATCAAGATAACATTTTTTCTCCTGTCACTGAGATATAATGATTGGAGACCATTTTTAGAAGTTGACCCTTTTGGGGGCAGCTTTTAGGGATTTGTCCTTTATACCAGTGCATAACTTGTAGGGTGTGGGTATTTATAAGGCAGGGGCCCCGTGCTGCAGAAGGACATTTTCCCAAGTGCCCAGAATAATGCCCTCTTCAGTGAGTATGATAGTTTACTGGGTGAATGGGGAACCTGGGTGGCTCAGTTGGTTAACCATCTGACTGTTGATTTCAGCTCAAGTTATGATCTCGGGTTCATGAGATCGAGCCCTGTATCAGTCTTCACACTCAGCGGGTCATCTGCTTGAAGCTTCTCTCCCTCTATAAACGTAAAATAATACATAGCCCATACCCAGATTTACCCAGTTATCCTCAAAATGTCTTTCACAGATCTTTGTTCTCAATCAGGCTGCAGTCAGTCAAGGTTCACACATGAAATTTGGTTTTACAGCGTTCTCATCTGCTTTAAATTGAGTTTTTGGGGGGCCTTGGGGTCAAAGGGAAGGTTCCTGTCTGGATACTGTGGAAACTGCTGATTTCCTTTTAAAGCAAGCGAGGCTTTTTTTTTTTTATTGTTTCGTACTTTTATGTTGCCACGGAAACCTGATTTGCTGTGCATTTTGTTGTACCTTTGTAAATCTGGTTTTGACTTCTGGCCCAGTTGAGATTGGCTTTGAGAAGGATTTCCTTTGGGGAAACTTGGGAGGAGAGAAAAAAAAATCTGTTAATTAGAATTGTGGGAGAGTGCTGTATTTCTCTCCAGCAGAATAAGTTTCTCAGGGCTCTGTGCTACAGGCAGTAAGACAAAAAAACAAAACAAAACAAAACAAAAATGTTGTGGAAAGAAAGATTCAAATCTCAAGTTAAGAAATCAAACCTTCCAAGACCTCAGGGCTACTTGCCCATAAATAGATTGCAAGAGAGACAAAGAGCAGAGATCAGGACTGTCGCTCGTCACTGAGAGCTCATCTAGGAAACAGGGGGCACGGGGGGACAAACAAACCTCTTGCCCCACAGATGGCACGCAGTATGGCAGAACTGAGCCCTTTGTCTCCATCGTTCGTCGGGGAGAGGGTTTGCTCTAGCCTTTGTCACAGAGAGGGGACTGATAGGCCTATAAGTTCAGTTCATGCGTCAAAGTAACTGACTCTAAAATTAGATGAGGTTTTTGAGTGTGTTTATCATCCTCCTGGGGCCATGAATTTGACAGGCAAATATATCACTTATAAAACTCTTAAGTCTTAGGATTAACCTTCAGCTCCCAGACTTCCCTCCCATCCCCTCTTCTCTTTTTTCACCCTTTCCTTGGCTCAGCCCAGGGATAAGCCAGAGCTTGGGTGTGATGACCAGAGGAGAAAGCACAGTGAGATATTCCTCGGCCCAGTCGACGTTGCTTACTAGCAGACATACTTTATTTTCCCTGCACAATGACTTTAAAAAATTGCTGAGACACATACACAAATTGAGAGATTTCATATAAAATCTGCTTTTCTCCTTGGAAGTGAAGACTGGAGGTAGGAGCATCAGTTGGCTTGGGCCGAGTATCAGGTCATATGGTTTCTAGTGTTCCGTACTCTCTACCATTCTTGATTGTCCCCCTTCGTAGTTGAAGCGGTTTTACCCATTCATGCTTCTGTCCCTCCATATTGCTCTCATGATACCAAGAGGAAAAAGTCGTGTATTCTCTGTATGAGTCCTTGGGCTATTTAGAATTGAGATGTGTATTTGAGAAGAAGTGACTGATGGTATGGAAGAAAAAGCTTAGGAGTCTTCTGAATCACTGCTGGGAAATTTAGAATTTTTTCCTCCCCAGTTCCCTCTGAAGATAGAGTCCTGTTCCCATGAGTTGACAAGTCACTCGTCCATTCAAATTCCAGTCACTGGGGAACTGAACAAGTCTATGGGTCTTCCTCCATGGAGATTGAATATAGGAGCACTTTTTAATTTTAAGGATGAAGATCTCCTCTCTTCTTTTCAGTAATGATATATGCTAGAGTGCCGCTCACCCACTGCTTGGGTGTCCAAGAAGGACTGTGAATGCCATGCAGCCCACATTAAACAGTCAGCCCTTGAGGGCCGATGGTTCAAGTTAGTTTGAAATGAGAAATTGCCAATGACCTGAAACCCATCATTATTAACCTTGTGGCACATCATCGCCATAACCAGTAGCCAACTCTCATTTTTTATTTTCTTTTTTCCGGTTAGAAGAAAGGCTCATTGATGAAAGTTGGCTCAGTTCTTTTTGTTTAAGTTAAGTGGTCGGACCACCAAGAAGAATTACTTTCCTTTGATTGGGAACAGGTCCTAACACAGATGTCCTTCACATGGCCAGTCCACTTTTGCTGTTGGTATACCCCACAGTTGGTTTGTGCTATATTTCTATATAGACACCCACCCACAGACGTTGTGTGGAGAAGCATCTTTGTGTCACTACCTAAGTCTTCCAAAGGAATTACCTGTTAGTAATTCATGTTTTTATAGCTTAAGTACATTTTTAATGAACAAATCAATGATTTCTGTCTTTTTCCTTTGTCCAAAAATGGAGCAGATGACAAAAAAAACATGGAGGTAGAAAGGAGTTGGGAAAATGCTTTATGGAATAATAATATGCCTTATATTTCTGGACATTTTATGGTAGAAGATTCTAGAAGGGTGAGTCTGGTTCTTTCCATATATGGCTCCCTTGGTTGGTGTGTCTTGGCTTGCTCAGGCCATCAGGGTTCTGTGGAGGGTTTTCTTTCCCCTGTGGCAGTAGCTATTTCAGAATCCTGCCCGGGGTTACCCACAGAAGTCCACAGAGTTATGTTAGAGTCCATCTAGGCATGCTTCCCAGAGACAGGCCCCATGTGTAGCCTCAACTGTTCGTAATGTTTATAATGTCATTCCATTGTGTTGGCCTTGCTTCCATTTGTGGCCAGAAGGGTATATTTCTTATCCTAGCTGAAAAAGTTGAGACACTTGAACCCCGTTTCTTCCCACAATCCTCAGTGGACCCACTTCTTCCCACAATTCCCAGTGAAACCCCAGTTCTTCCCACAGTTTCCAGTGAACTCCAGTTCTTCCCACAATTCCCAGTGAACCCTCTTTGTTCCCAGAATTCTCAGTGAACCCCACTTCTTCCCGCAAGTCTCAGTGAAACTCACTTGTATGGTGCATCTTTGAGTAGCCCACTTCTCTTCAGTGTAGGCTTCCATACATTATCTCTTTCACGACTCATTTCCAACCTCCTCGTGTCCTGGGCTGTGGCATCTGATGTTAGGAAGGGAGCTCAAGTGGAATCTGTACTGCTGGGGATGCACTTTCCTACAGTGCCTGTGTCAGCAAGGACCTGACTCAGACCCCGGCTTTCCCAGCCAGACCTGAAGTTTTCTCTCTTTATAAGAGATCCGGAAGCAAGTAAGGAGCCCGGGCCCATGATGTCATCAGGGGCTGGGGCTGCTCAGCCTCGAGGTGTCACATCTGTTTTCCAGGCAAGAGGAAGGGGAAAGTGAAGGGCAAGAGGCACATGCCAGCTCACTGCGTGACTTCCTCCGGGAGGTTGATGGCCAGAGCTGGGTCACATGGCCGCCTGGAGTTGCAAGGGAGTCTAGAGAGGTGATTGTCTTTTACTGTGTGTGTGGCTACCCAGTGCTATTAACAGAGTGGATGGGGAGAAGGAGAAGAGAGGGGCACGGCAGCTTGGTCATGAACGCTGGCTGTGGGTTTGAGTCTTGTCTACTGGTTGGACCATGGCATGTGCTTAACCCTTCTCACACCGAGTGTTGCGTTCTGTTATGTGGGGCTAGTAATGGGACCTATGGTAGGATTATTAGAAGAATTAAATTAAGTGAAGTGTGTGCAGTGCTTAGGTTCATGTCTGGCAATAGAAAGTCTTCAGTAACCATCCAAGCTGTGATCCTCACGGACATCATCATCACTCCCCCCCCTTTCCTTCCTCCTTTTCCTTCTCTTCCTCCACCATCATCAATCACCACCATCACCATCCTCATCCATAGCCACTTCCTTGTCCCACCATGTTGAACCCATTTTTTTTGCCACTATAGATACGATAGTCATACAGCATTTTCCATAAGAACGTTGATTGGTTTGCTATGTTTCCTTCTATGTATGAATTTCCTTCAGCTACACATAGAATCCACTGCAATGGTGGCTTTCTAGAAAAGTGTCCTCCTCAGTTCTGTATCACACCACAGGGCACACTTTTGGCGTGTGCACACACATCCCATCCATGTACACTAGCGCACACAATGCTTGTTGATCACATGGATTTATTTTTTGCTGAATACCAAACACATGCTGATTGTACTCCTTGTGGAGCTCCTTTATTTTCCTCAGAGTAAGCCCAAATCACAGATTGATGGCCTTGGCCATGTATCAGAAGGACTCCCCATCATAGCTGCTAACTAGACCAGGTCATCTTCATGCTGCACCCCCAGCATATGCGGAGTACACCCCATGCGCCGGACCCTGAACACTCATCTCCATGCATTGGCACCTGTCTGGGATGGGGGATTTACATGCCTTAACCTTGCTCTTGGGACTTGACTTCCACCTGTAAGAGGGCAGGGCTGGTGAGAAAGGAGTTGGTGTCACCCAGCAAGCTCTTGATGTCTGTCTCAGCCCACTTCTACTGCATTTTTGATGTTTTAGCCCCTGAGAGTAGCCAGGTCAATTTCAGAGAGTGGCGATCCTCAGTAGTGGAGAACTGGAGCTAGCTGTAACCACCCTCGTTGGTGCTGTGGACAAGGGCCAGGCGTGGCATCTGCAGGGATCCTGTGGAAACTGCTGAGAAAGGTCATTGAGTGTGTACAAGTGCCAGCTGCCCGCATGTGGTTTCAGGAATTTCAAAGACCTGGGGTTTCTAAAAGTCTGACTTAATTTATGATTTGTGAGCAATCTCCCAGAAGTCTTGGGGAGCAGATACAAGACTTGTGAAAAATAGCAGACATCCTTGGGGGTTGGGGGGAAGAAGTGGAGGGTGTGGTCTGAGCAGTTTCTGGAAGTTTTTTGGACATTCATCATCTCTTGGTAGCAAAGCGTGGTCGGGCTGGCTGTTTTGCTGTTGATCATGTTCCCTGTATATGTGTTAGACTAGATTTTTGGTAAACACGAGACCCAATGTGTATAAACAAATCCTTTTCCTGATCTTCTAAGCAATGAGTATTGAGCAGGTTCATTCTTGGGGAACTCAGATTCTACCATAAGCTCCGGGACACAGGATTTATAACTGGACGAGTGGCAGTAGGTGTGTGAAAGGTACTCAAACGGTCACTTTTTTTACCCCTAGGAGCACAGGCAGACCCTGACCCCTGCGCAGTCTTTGGGCTTGTGAGCTGTTTTCCTTCCTGGGAGATGGGTGTTAACTCTTTCTTGGCCGGGCATGCCACAAGAATCAGTGTGCAGTATGACCCGTTCACATGCATATGTAAAGGAATGTAGACTAGAAGGCCGAGAGCGTGCACACTGGACTTATTCTCGTGGTTTTCCGTAGGAGGGGTGGCGAGTGGGGCCAGTGCAGAGAGTGGCAGCATGGGGATGGGACTGAGCCTTGTTGAGATGCTTCAGGTTTTTTAAAGGGGGAAATGTGTTCATGTTTTGCTTATGTAATAAAAATTGTTTTTATAAATAGCCTGAGTACATTTGTTTTCTGTGGCTGCCATAACAAACTACCCCAAATTTAGTGAGTTAAAGTAACAAATTTTTGATCTTCTGGAGGTTAGAAATCCAGCACAGGTCTTACTAGGCCAGAATCAAAGTGTTGGCAGTCTCCCTTTCGTCTGGAAGCTCCAGGGGGAAACTCTAGTTCCTTGCATTTCTAATGACAGAGGCAGCCCACATTCCTTGGCTTGTGGCCCCTTTCTCTGTCCAAATCTCTGTGTATAAGCAAGCAGCCTTGGGCTTAATCTTTATCTCAAAGGTCCATCCCCTGGTTCTAGGTCCTCTGCCTCCTTCTCCCATTTTAAGGACCTTGTGATTCTTTTGGGCCCACCCAGATATGACTGATAATCTTACTATCTCAAGGTCGGCTGATTAGCAGTTCTAATTTCATCTGCAACTCAACTTTACCAGGTAAGGAGTGGGAAGCACTTGGAAACACTGGACTCCTACAGTTATTTTCTTGCTGCTGCCAGTGCCTGACTCCAGTGACTAAGACCACCTCAGCTGTTAGTGCTAGTATTCTGACTTAGTGTGTCACCTCACTTTCTTTTGGCAGCTTCTTTCCCCTTTCACAGTCAGCTGGGGACCCTCTGAGGAGGTCAGTCCAGGCATGGGATAGGACATTTTTCTGGCATCTGTCACAGAGAGCTTCTCCTTCATTTGAATGTCTTGACCATTCCTGGACATTTCATTCTAGCCTTTATGTATCCATCCATCCACCCACCTATCCGCCCGTCCATCTACTCACTCACCTACCCATCCATCCACCCATCCATCCATCCATCCACCCACCCGTCCTTCCATCCATCCATCCACCCGTCCGTCCATCCATCCATCCACCCATCCATCCACCCACACACCCACCCATATACCCACCCATCCATTCCTCCATCGCTGTACCCCCCCTCCATCTTTCTCCCTCCTTCTCACTTCTCCTTTTTCTTGCTCCATCTGTTACATAAGAGAGTATAAATCATGAGGCAGAAGGAGAACTTCCCCCAAAGCAGCTACCTTTCTTTGAAATTTAGTATCTAAAATCACTGGAATAGTGATGTTGATATGAAAAGTAGAATCGTTTTCAGGAAGAAAAAACTTTCACCTTACATTCTTCAAGATTTTATAATCTAAATTTTATACAATACTAAAATAATTATATGATAAAGAAGAATAAGTAAAAAAATCACTTCTTAAGTATGCGTATATCAACCAGTATATGCTCACACTGTTTAGGGCTTATTAATCCCTGCGGTTACTCAGTTTTGTCTTATTACCCCATTTTCAGATGAGTAACTCAAGTACAAATAATACATACGTTTCCATTACTTAAGGAAAAAAAGAAAAGAAAAGAAAAGAATTACAGATGAGAAGAAAGTAAAAAGATCACCCAAACTTCCCACCCACAGTGTTTTGGCATATGTGCTCTCAGGTGTTTTACTGTGAATGTGTCTTTCTTTCTGTGTTTCTTTATTGATTCTCAGAAGATTTTATTTTACTTTAATTTTTTAAAGATTTTATTCATTCATTTGACAGACAGAGATCACAAGTAGGCAGAGAGGCAGGCAGAGAGAGAGGAGGAAGCAGGCTCCCTGCTGAGCAGAGAGCCCGATGTGGGGCTTGATCCCAGGACCCTGAGACCATGACCTGAGCTGAAGGAAGAGGCTTTAACCCACTGAGCCACCCAGGCATCCCTCTTAGAAGATTTTAAACTGTCTCTCTGTAGGCAGTTGGCACAGCCTTGCTAATGAACAAGAATGTTTGTTTTGCTCTTGTGGGGTTTAGAAGGATGTCCTTCCTCTTGACTAGCAAACCTTCTCTTGGTAAGAGCAAGACATACACACGCACATACACACACGTACACATGCACGCACATACTCATAGGTAACACACTTAGACACATGTGAATCTCACACATACACACGTGTCTTCCAACACTGTTGGTGTGCCCAAGCAATCCTGCACAATGTTTTGTTCAAGTCTGACTTACTTTGCTTACTTCTCCCCCCATAAAAATGCTTATTATTGCATTATTTGGAAAAGGGGCAGAAGTCAAAGGGTGACAAGATAATTGCCATGGTCTCTCCATATAAAGACAGCCACCATTCATGTGGTGAGTTACTTTTTCTTAACTCCCAGCGGCAGCTTCCTGTTTTCATGGAATTGTGACTGTGGTTTCAAAACTCTGGAAATATAACCCACATGCATAAAAGTGCATAATGTATACTTGCTGTTGGATGAACTTAAATAAACTCAGCATACCCGAGTAATCAGTACCTGAACCCAGAGAGAAAACATAACGCAGAAGCCTCCTTCTGGGCTCATTCAGTCACTATCCCCAGCCACCCCACCTAGGAAACATAGTCAGTATCCTGACTTCGGAGAGCAAGGAATAGTTTTGTCTGTCTTTATCTTATACAAGTACAATTATATAGTAGGTCTCTTGTGTGTCTGGCTTCGTTCTGTGAACATACTGAATGATTTTGCTTGATGTCACATACCCCTGTAGCTTGTTCATTGTCATGGCTGTAGAGTATTCATTCCATTGTGTGACTGTGTTATAATTTACTTAATTCATTCAATTTATGAATTAACTTATAGATGATTGCATTTCTCATTTCTAAAAGTTCAGATTCTATGTTTTCATGTAACATTCTAGATAGGTATTTTTCCCTCTTTTAACATTCTCCTAATATGCACTATAACATTGTATTTAATAGTAACCTGGTATTTACTGCAATGGATTTGTATATATTTAACCATTTTTCCTATTGTTGAATATTTAGGAAGGTTCTACTTTTTTTTTGCTTTGTTTCTAAGTGGCACTGCAGTGGACAGTGGCTGTCTGTGCCCTGAGCTACCCCTGCCCTCCAGACCCCCTCCCCCTTAGCTCAGACAGTTTTGTTTGGTTAAATTCCCTGAAGTGGAAATGCAAAGGGTGGACCATCACAAGGTCTTTTGGTATGTTGTCAAGTTCCTTTCCAAGAGGATGGGGACCATTCTTCCCACCCCCACCCCCAGCAGTGAGTGAGAGTGCCTCTCCTCACACACTTACCAGCATAACCTTCTGCTTCGAAGGAAATATTTCCCTCAGCCCTTTTGTGAGCATAGACAGCTCTCACCCAAGGGCTTTGTCGTTTCTCCGCCTGGTGGTACAGGGCAGACAGATTTGGACTTGAGCCTGTCAGCTCTCACTTCACCAGGGTGTGGCCTTAGGCAAGGGATTTAACTCTTCTGAGTCTCAGTTTGCTCATCTGGAAAATGGGGCTTTATAAATTCCTGTGCTGCCTTCTCCATGGCTCTCTCCAGGTTTATAACCTCTGGAAGCCTGTGCCTGTCACGTGATGATGATGTAAGCGCCCTTCTGCGGCATTCCATTCCATCACAGGTGGCGGACCTGGCTTTGGTGATCTTCCAGGATGCTCTGAACGTTGTGGGGTTGTGCTACCCAAAACCAGCTCTGTATTCTGTGATGTGTCCCACTGAAACTTCTCTCTGCCTCTTTGTTCATTCGTTATTTGTTTTTCCTAACAAGCCTTTACTGAACATCTACTGTGGCGCAGGCCCACTGCTAAGCACTAGTGGTACAAAGATGAAGTGAACTAATTTCCTGCTTGTAAGGAGACTAGAATCAAGAGGGGAGGACCGGGAAGCGGTAGACCAGGCGTGGGACAGGGATAAGGGCTCCAGTCTAGAAAACTGGGGGCGTGTGGGGGCGTGCCGGGGAAGGGGCGTGTAGCTCCTCCGAGGGATAGGGGAGTCCGGGAAGGCTTTGGGAAGGAAGTCACTTCGAGGCTGCTTCTGAAAGATGAATAGGAGTTTGTCAGCTGAAGGTTGGGGTAAAACAGCTGCGCTCAAGTGTTTGGTGGTGTTTTGGGTAAACACTCACAGTTCAGGTAAACCAGTTTCTTTCGCCCTGGGAGGTGATTTTGCTGTTCAGGGGGACATTTGACAATGTCTGGGAAGTTTTTTATTATGGCGTGTTGGAGGGTGCTGTTGGCATCTAGCAGGTAGAGGCCAGGGATCCTGCTAAACATCCTGCAATGTGTAGGACAGCCCCACATGAACAATTACCTGACCCCAAATGTTAGTACTTCTCAGTGGAGAAATCCTGGGTGGAGCATGGGGAAGTATTGGCTAGGAGGGTAGGATAGTGGCAACACGGCTGAGCCCAATGCATTGCTTCCCTTCTCAGAATGACAGGATGTGTGTGTGATTGCGTGTGCACACGCACACATGCACACATACTTGTAAGAAGTTGGAGGAATCTGCATTCCCAGTGCTTGGAGGCTGCCCACGTGTGGGTTTTAGAAGCCTGCTCTCTGCTCATCGACTCAGTGTCCAGAGAGTTAGCTACTCAGCAGGTGTGTCTCACCATCGGCTCCCTACACAATGTCTTCACCTTGATTTATTAGAGCTTTTGATCCCCCCTTCAGTGTTTATGACATCCAGGGACTTGGTTGAACCACTAGGAAATGAGAGTGGACAGTGAAACTATTATCATTCATTTTCACTCCCCATAAACATTTTCTGTTTCTTCTTTGGAAGACGTTGCTAATCCCCTCGTGCATTGGGTTTGCATGTTCTTTATTCTGCCTCGGTATAAAAAGCAAAGTGGTAGTGACTTTTTCCTTATGGCTGCTGAAAAGGTTACGCAGTGTTTGGACCGCTGCCTGCTTCTACCCCAGAGCACAAAAGATCCAGGAGTAGAAATTGGTTCTAACAATATCCCTTTAGAAAAGAGCGAAGGGATGTGAGTCACTTTCCCTTTTGTGTTAAAGACATTTTGTCCCTCAAAGTCAGAGTTAGAAGATGACATGAAGTTGATCCCTTCTACGTAGAGGACCTAATAATTGAGTGCCTGCTGTACCCAGAACCAGCCACAGAATCCTTTAGGAGCCCTGGGCCTGTGAGGAATTTTATTTATTTGTTTATTTATTTATTTATTTTGTTTATGAGTTTAAATTTCTAGGAGACTTTTGGTTTCCATGGAAAGGGAAGAGAGAGGTGAGAGGGGAGGCATAAAGTAAAGGGGAATTTCCTGCTTTCTAGTATGGAGGGAGAAATTGCATACCTTAGGGTTCTTTGGGTGCAAACAACAGAGAAGACTGAACAATTTTAGGAGAAGGAAAGCACAAGACTCTGCAATGTGACTTGGTTGTGTGTAACGGAGAGCCGCCCTGGGGCTTAGTCTCCACAGAGGGCAGCCGGGGCTTGGCACATCAGTGCTTTGCTCTACGCCAGGCTGCCATTTTAGGTATGTGACTTTTGTCCTTGGATTTGGGGTCCCGTGGTGACCAGGACCAGGAACTCAGGGAACAGTCTCTTCATGCTGCTTGGGGTGACTCAGCTCTAATCCCCTTCCTTATGTGACTTAGCTCAGGAGAGAATCCATGTTGCCTCTCTTTTGGACATGGTCATGGTCAACTCTCCATTCCCGTGAACTGAAAAACAAAAGTGTTGGAATGAGCAAGAGGTGCTTTGTGTCCTGTATCCACGAGGGGCCTTTTGGGAGTGAAGAATTTGAGTGGACAGCCCCATCTGTTCTTGGATCCATGGGGTTGGAAGAAGGGAAGGAAGAGGAAGGGGGCTAACATTTAGTACACTGCTCTCTAAATTATTTTGTAAGCAGTGGATCCCAAAGCATAGTGGTTGATTATTCTACTTTCATTCTACTTTACCCCTTCTATAACTCAGTTATTTTTCAGGAGACAAAGAGAGCTATTTGGGAGGTTCTTCTGAGAAATCTCACCATGTAGCCCCTCACATGGCCTATTAAGGTCCATCTAGGGTCATTGTCTTCTAAGGCCTTTTATTTATTTTTTTTAATGGTTATAATTCTCATCAATTTGCTTTCTTATGCTTTGTGATACATGGTCTATTTAGTCCCTTACAAAGTTTGATTCCACAGGGGACACCTGGGTGGCTCAGTCAGTTAAGCATCCACCTCTTGGTTTCAGCTCAGGTCATGATCTCAGGGTGGTGGGATTGAGGCCCATGTTAAGCTCCACACTCAATAGGGAGTCTGCTTGAGATTCTCTCTCTCCTTCTCCTGCCCCTCCCCTGAGCTTGCTTGGTCCTTCTCTCTCTCTCTCTCTCTCTCTCAAATAAATAAATAAATAAATAAATCTATCTTTAAAAAGTTCTTTTGAGTCCGTAAAATAGAAACAGATGTTAGGATACAACCTTTAGATATCCTTTTGGATTCAGATAGCCTTGGGTAAATTCATAAAACCTATTCTCGTTCTATTTCCTCATCTGTCAACAGGGAATAGTACCCACCTTGTAGGTTTGTTGTGGGGATTGGATGGGGTAATGAACATATGGTGCTTTGAGCTGTGTCACACCTGTGTTGTGCGCCCTGTAAAGTGTCAGCCTCTCACGGAACCGTGGTAGAGTGTTGCACCGGGGAACCCAGCACTGGTGCAGTGAGTGTGCAGCTCTGTGCTAGGAGGAGTCATGGCTGCCTGGAGCTCTTCCCCTCGTAATCCCTGGAACCTAAGAATATACCACATTACATGGCAAGGAGGAATTAGGGTCACGAATAAAATTTAGGTTACTAATCAGCCGAATTTAAAATAGAGAGGCCATCCTGGTGTAATTACAAGGGTATTAAAAGTGGGAGAAGGAGTCAGATGAGCGCCGGGAGAAAGGCGGTCTGAGGAGGAGTAACCTGGACGCTGGTGGCTTTGAAGATGGAGAGAAGGTGCCATGTGCCCCCGAACGCGAGCAGAGCAGATGGAATGGATTCTTCCCTTCGAGGCACCAGAAAGGCATCCACCCTGTCGACATCCTTATCTTAACCCACTGACATCCAAGGTGGCTCTTTGATGTGTAGAACTGTAAGATCATCACTTTGCATTATTTTAAGCCAGGAAGGTTTAGGTGATTTGTCACTCAGCGGTGGAAAACTAACTTAAGCTCTCTGCCATTTTACCAACGCATAGATTCATGTCACTGCCGCCACAGTTAGAACACAGGACTGCTCCCGCACCACAGACCTCCCCGCTTGGGGTCCCGCCCCCACCCACCCTCCGCTGCCAGCCTTCCTTACGGTCCGATCCGTGTTCCACACGGAAGCAAAGGTGTCTTGTTAGGCGTCCACTCTGGCCAGGATGCGCTCTGCTAACTCCTCATCTTTCCCCCTTCACATAATCCCCCCCTCAGACCTCTGGATGTCAGTCAGACCTCCCAGGACAATCTGTAACTACATACTTTATTTCATAGTGCTCGTCATCGGTATAGATAATGGTATATTTCTTTGGGTGAAACTATTTGTTTCATCTCTGTCTTCCCAACTAGCACAGAAACTGAGGGCAGCCACTGCACCTGTCTTATCAGCAGTGATTGCTCAGCCTTATGTGTGTGACTGTGCAGACAGTAGGGGCCAAATAAATGTTTGTGGGCTGAGCGAATGAATGACAGTATTGGAAACGTACAGCTGAAATTGTGCCTGGAGCTTTGAGTGGAAGGGTGCACTAGTGTTGTAAAACATTCCACCCACAATCGCTCAACAAATACTTCTTTTCTATCACCTTCTGTGAGATGTGCTAAACTCTGCTTCTTAGTGTCGGGGGCTGTGTGCATGTCTGTGGACTGCCATAGATGCTCTAACGTGGCGGAGCCTGTGTCACACCGCGGGCCAACTTTGCACTTACCCTTTTGTTTCCCAGTTGCTTCTTGACATAGTTTGGTTAATTCATACTGATGTGGCAGATCCCAGCAACAGCTTTATTTCCCAAAGAACGGGGACCTCTTTTGGCAGACATAATCATCCTGAGAAGGAACTGATGAAGGGAACTTACCTCTTGGCCAGATGCTTTTTTGGAATTATTCAACCAAAGATAGGCTGCCCCTAGGGGAAGCCAGACATCTGGATGAAGAATGAAATATCCAGATGTTTTTAAGTATCCTGGATGCTTCTGACCATCTGGTTCTCTTGGTTATTGACAAATGGTCCAGATGTTTTGCAGAAGATGGTATACCTTGTCTAACAGAAGAGAGGAATCGTATTCTTAGAAAATTCTGATGTCATCCTGCATGTACTAGCACGGGGTAGATGTCTTTAATTGAAACCATGATTCGATTGCAGAAAACAAAAATAACTTTGTGTTTTCTGAAGCTGTTGTCCTGCTGTGAGTGCCAGAACGCAAAGATTTTAGGTTAATTGTCTCATTTACCATCAGAGTCTAAGTCTTTTGCAGCTTCATTCTATTTACAATGTATTCACATCTTAACCAATAGCTTTACAAATGGAATATAAGAATGTGGACATTCAGCACTGCTCAAACCTGCATATTACCTAAACATTTTAATGTTTTTTCAAAGTAGAGAAAAAGTTTGGTGCCTGAAATTTCTACTGTAAGTAGGAATTTCTAAGCTTTGATTAAAAATGCATCCTGTCTGGAACAGAAATCCTGAAGACGGAGCAGCACTGACCCACCCACAATTTTCTGTTGTTGAAGCATAAGCATAGGCTCACAGTTCTGTGTTAAAGGAAAAAAAAATTAGCGAAGGCTGGAGTAGGATCACATAATTGGAAGGCTTATAAAACTTGAAATAAAACCTATTCGGAGTCTGCCACAGGAATCCTTGTCTGGTGTCTGTGGGCCTGCGGGGCTGAACGTGCAGTCCTTAAAAGGCTATCCTAACAGTGAATAAACACGTGGACTTGACTGTATGTGTTATCTTATGACGCTGTCATTTTCCCAAGTGGTACACCAGAGCACGTGGAAAAGTAAAAGAGAGGAAGTGGTGGGTGGAGCAGTTCAGATGCACACCCAGAGCCTTAGCTTTGGTGCTCACGGGACATGGCCTCTCAGCCAAGATCCATGGTCTGTGTTTCCAGCTCTGAAGCTCAGTCCTAAACATTTGGAGGTTGGAGAGTGGCGGCTGGGGAGGTGCCTGATTCCAGTGACATTTTTAGGAAATGATTTCTTCAGACCAAAGAGATGCAAGTGGATTTCACTTTTGACTGTCCGTTAAACATACTGTTAAGTGACTAACCCACAAAGGCAGGTTGTGGATAGAGCACAAATTCAAATTAGTGCATCCAAACAGGAGCTCAAACAGACAAACCCAATGTCTCGCCTAACATTTAGCTCCAAACTTTACAAAGACCAAATGGTTTCAGTTTTGTTGTATACAAATGGGATGATTGTGTATTTGCTTCTCACTCGCCCTGCCAGTGGGATGGGGTTTGTGGGGGAGACAAGGACAAACAAGGCAACCTAGGAAGTGAGCCAAGTCCGTCTGGATTTGGTTACACGCTCATTATATAGTTTGTTGTTCTCTTGTTTCTAATGTCTTCTAAACCTTCTGCATATCATCCAGCACCACGGGAAGGGGTGGGCCATGACATTTTGTCTTTGACTCCCTTGGTAACCTTGTGCTTTGCTCTGTGTTTCTGGAGTTCCTCCTTTGAAGTAACAGTGTGTTAGCATGGTGCCGTGCGTTTATTGAGTACTCGCTATGGCCACGATGTATGCCCGATGTTTTCACTTCTAAACTTCACAGCAACCCCATGACATGGATGGTATTAGCCCATTTTTGGTGGGAAAAATGAGGTTTTGGACAGGTTACGTCACTTGCCTATAGCATTAGACAGTGGGAGAGTGTTGGAGGCATGGTTCAAGTCCAAAAAGTTCTGAATGAATCCTTTGAATTCATCTTTTGGTACTGTATGACAACACTGCCTCTAACAATCACTGTGCTCTTACCTGTGTACATAAAGTTGGCATATGGAATGGGTGTCAGCAAACTTTCCCCATAATGAGACAGACAGTGTGTTTGGCTTTGTCATGGTTTCTTTTACAACCATTCAGCTCTGCTTTTTAGCACAAAGCAACCATAGACAGCACATAAATGAATGGGTGGGACAGTGTTGCAAAAAAAAAAAAAAAAACCAAAAACTAATAAAAAAACCCCTTTGTATATGGACACTAAAATTTGAATTTCATATAATGTTGACATGTCACTAAATATTCTTCTTTTGATCTGTTTCTAACTATTTAAAAATGTTAAAGGCATTCTCAGCTTGCAGGCCTTACAGAACCTGGCAGTGGGTTGGATTTGGGTGGTGAGCTGGTGTTTGCTGACGTCTGCTACGGAGAGGTGGCAGAAGGTGCATGAACATGTGAAGAAAGAGTTAAGGGGGTCCTCAGGAGACTCTTGGGATGGCCATATGATGGACAGAAGAGGCTGTGGAATTCATCTTGAGGCGTAGAGCATGACCTTTTTTTTTTTTTTTTTCCTTTCCCCTTGGATTTGTTTCTTCTAACTTGCTTTTTATGCACTGATGGAAATGATAGCATCAGTTGAGGGCAGCGTCCAGATGGTTCCATGGCTTTGCTCATGGTATAGTCTCATTTCACCCATTCAGCACATTCTTACTGAGCAGCTACTATGTGCCAGACATGGTACCATATGCTTTTCACACATTAGATAATCAAACAAACAGTCCTTGTCCCCAGTCCCTCGTGCCTCTGGGAATCGTCCGTCTTTTAATAGCAAGGAAACAGTAGTGTGCACATGAGGCCATTATTATCAGAAGACCTGTAGCTTCAGCTTTTTCTGCCTTCTTCTTTAAGCTTGGTTTGAACACACCAGGCAGTGAAGAGAAGAGGGGGCTGTCTGCTCTCAAAGTGGGTCATGCCCAGCAATTGGCTGGGAGCCTGCAGACCTTCCTTCTCCTGCCCAGAATGAAAGAAGGGACAGTGGGTTCTTTACTCTTCCTCTTGGGAATAAGGAGGACATGTTTTGTCCCACATAGCCTTTGATGAATAAGGTTGCACTTTCCTCGTCACTTCTTTGTAAATATATTTTTTCTTCTGCCCCACATTATTGATTATTGAGGTTACTGGGCCCAGGGCTGGGTAGGTGTCCAGTGTGTGCAGTCCTAAGGACCAGAGGCCTGCCCAAAGTTGTGATGCGATGCGGTCTGTATACCTAAGGAATGTTGAGGCATGTCCTGTGCTGGCTGGCTGGCTTGGGATGGCAGGGATGGGTGTTGAGGCTATAACCAATAATTTATATAATCATGGATACCCCTTTACGCAGAAGCCGCTGGATGCTTGGCAATCACTAGGCACTCTATGGTGCATTTTGCTCCTTCAGCGTTTCCTTCACCCTGTGCGGCTTTGTCCTCTGTATTACACCCGAGAGAACTCACAAGTCACCTGGTTTAGGGGACTTGCCCAAGGCTATCATAAGCTAGAAAATGGCAGGGCTGGGATTGAGCTTCTGTCTGCCTAAGTCCCAAACCCAGGCCCTTCTCATCCATGTCCTGCAGCTTCCCACAATCCAGGGAATGGGGCTTTTTGTCTTTGCAGTGAGCAGGGCTGGCTCTGTGTCTCCCCGGTTCTAAACACTGCCCACCTTGCTGTCTAGACGTGAAGGGGAACAGTCAGACAATAACTGGTGTTCACAGAGGTGTGGAGAAAGGGGGGGGTCCCCATACACTGCGATGGGGATATAAAATGGTGCAGCCACTTTGCAAGTCAGTCTAGCAGCTCCTTAAATGATTGGAGTGGAGGCGTCATCTGACCCAGCAATTACACATGTGGGTCTATAGCCAAGAAAAGTGAAAACGTACACGAAAACCTGTACACAAAGGTTTGCAACTACATTATTTACCACAGCCAAAAGGTGGAAGCAGCCCCCAAATCGTCAGTGAATGAATGGTAGATAAACTGTGGTCTGTCCATACAATGGAATATTAAGTCATAAGAGGAAATGAAGTACTGACCGTGCAACATCACAGATGAACCTTAAAAACCCCCTGCGAGGGGCGCCTGGGTGGCTCAGTAGGTTAAGCCGCTGCCTTCGGCTCAGGTCATGATCTCAGGGTCCTGGGATCGAATTCTGCATGGGGCTCACTGCTCACCAGGGAGCCTGCTTCCCTCTCTCTCTCTGCCTGCCTCTTCCGTCTACTTGTGATTTTTCTCTGTCAAATAAATAAATAAAATCTTAAAAAAAAAAAAAACCAACTCTGTGAAATGAAAGAACTTACAGAAGACCACAGATTCTATGACTCCATTCATGGGAGGTGCCCAGAACAGGGACATCTGGGGAGGCAGGAAGTGCATCGGTGTTGCTTGAGGCTCGGTGGGGGAGGGGAATAGGAGGATAACAGCTAAAGGTCATGAAAATATGTGAAAATTGACTGTGCTGTTGGACACACATCTCTGAGAATGTACCCAAAACCATTGAATTATACACTTTAAATGGGTGAATTGTGTGGGATGTGAATTATATCTCAATAAAGCTGTGAAGAATGTAACAGTGGTGCCTGGTCTTTGCTCTGAGAAAACCCACAAGGCAAGAGCTGCTCTGGGCCCAGAAGCCCATTCTTCTGACTTATTGGCCAAGCTTCGCTGAAAGGCTGGTTTGAGTGATGGGCTTCAAGTCTGTGTCTCAGACCGTGAGTGCTCTGCTGGTCGCATGACTGTGGTGGCAAGGAAGGCCAGGAGAAACCATTCGGGGTAACCAGTCCATCTGAAGCCGAGCTTTCCCGGTGCATCTGTGCACTAGCTCTCATCAGGAGAAATGAAAAATCACGTGTCTAATTTTAAATATGTTGCCTCTGATCACAGGTGTTGTTAAAACAGCTCTTTTACAACTTTATAAATATTCCGGGATTTATTTTGAAGCAATGTTTCATTATTCCTATACTATGATTAAATATTGAGAATATTGCTTTTCCAATTGTTCTATTGCAGTATTTAATGAGTGCAATTAAATGGAAAAATTGCCTTTTTAACTGATGATAGTCCATTAGTGTCTCTGTCTCTTCAGAAAAGAAAAGAAGTGAATTATTAGAATGACAAATGAGGCAAAGTTACCACGGTGATGGAGAGGTGCGGTTTCCCTCCACATAATCTTCAATTAGTGATCTCTGTAAGAGGATGTTTTTCAAAAGGGTAATAGAGAAGTAATGAGATCAGAAGGAGGTCAACCCGGCCTTCTCCGTTTGGCAGCTTGATTAATTTATTTCTCCTTCTTGGAGATTGCTGCAAGGGGCTTTTGTCACCCTGTGTTTTTCATGGGACTGTAACCTGAGTGACTGTTGATATATTAGCCTTTCAGGCAAAGAAGCAAGTCCGTTGCCCTGGAATAGAAGGTTCCAGAGTTAGAAGTTTGTTTGATTTTGTGCCTTAACTCGAACATTCATCGGTAGCTCTGGATGACGAGGAGGATAAAAAAGAAATTAATCATATTAAGCACACTGCATTGCTTGCTTCCCATGGGCCCTGTGGCCGGAGCTTGGCACGCACCATGTCATCTCATTCTGGGAGCTCCCATGAGGTGCTGGGCCCTTTTTACAGGTGAGGGCATGACGGTGCAGAGAGATGCTCAGAGCAGCACAGTCAAGAAGTGGGAGGTGGGATTCCAGTCCCCCCCCCCCCCACTGCCTCTGAATTTCGGGTCCCACCAGCAGTCTGTGGCCCCACTCGTACCGTGGGAGTGCTGCGCTCAGGGCCACAGCTGCTGAGACCACACAGCTCCATCACGATGAGGAAACCTGGACGAACGTGAGCAGCATGCAGTCGAGGGTTTCGTCTGTGTTTTCTGTGAAGTGCAGCATCTGCTCCCAGCATCCCTGTGGGAACTTACTTATTTTACTTTTTAAGGGTTTCATGTATCTATCTTTTTGAGTGAGAGAAAGCGCGTGCACAGGAGCCAGGAGCACAGGTGGCGGGAGGGGCAGAGGAAGAGGGAGAAGCAGACTCCCTGCCCAGTGGCAGCCCAAACTGGGGCTCCATCCCAGGCCCCCAGGATCGTGACCTGAGTCGAAGTCAAAAGCAGACGCTTAACCGACTGAGCCTCCCAGGCGCCCCAGCTGTAGAAACTTACCTGGCAAGGTTGTATGTACACAGGATGCCAACTGGCACAGTCCCCTTCCCTGTTCTCCTCTGCCGCACCATCACAGCTTTCTCTGAAAATGCTGTTATCATCTGCTTAGAGTCGTAGGCAGTTGAATGTTCTAATCACGTAGGGGAAGCTTGGCTTAGTGAAGTAGTATGAATATTAAAATCCTGGCCTCACTGCCGCTTGCTGTGTATCTTTGGACAAGTTCCTTAACCCCTCTGACCTCATTTGTTTTGTTTTATTTTCCTTGTAACCTGTAAATCTCTGACAGGGTTGTTATATTAGAAAAAGAACGTAACGCCCAGTGTCTGGCACACAGCACATATTTCACTTATGATTTATGTTTTGTTTTATCATTAATAAATGTTCATATTCTTGCTTGCTACTGACATGGGCTTAACTACTTCATTTACACATTTAAAGGTATAGTTTACTTAAGGGGCAGATACAACTTTCATTGCCAAAACCTACTTACTTTTTTTTTTTAATGTTTTTCTCCAATAAAGGCAGTTTCTGAAGCTTTTTAGGTTATATTCTACTTGAATATTGGCGTAATGTTCCCACTTTGAGGAGGAAAATACATCTAAAAATCCCACTTTTCCAACCAAATTTCTCGTGCTGCTTTTTCTTATGGCCCCTTGAGGGATCATTCTCATAAACACAATCAGTTTATAGTTATCCTTGGCATCCTGGATTCTTGGCACAGTGCTGGGCACTGCCCCCACCAGCCTCCACTCGGGGCTCAAATCCTGACCTCTTAACATTGGAGCCCCTCAGTGAACCCATGTTGAGGAATCTCTGAAAGCCCATCTAAACCTGGAGTTCATTTAAGCAGTAGCAATGGGACTAAATTATAGTCCAGGTCTGTCTTATGAAAGATGATAAATGAATATGTCACATTGGGAAAGAAATCACTCTGTCATCATATGACAGGCTGGCTTGATTTGTTTGTGTCCCTAAAAGTCCAGATGGGGGAGCGAAGTATGTAGGCTTTCAGGGCCTGCTCACTTCCATCTCGCTCTGCACCTCCCCAGTGATGGGTCTGGGGCATCTTCCTTGGGGTTTCTGATCACCGGCTACCCAGGGTCGGTGGAGAGGACATGATTCACAGGGCAGGACAAGAGGTTCAGCAAGAATGAAACTCAGGCACACTTGCAGAGCATGGAGCACTCAGCAAGTACAAATCATGGCCCATCTCTTTCCATCAATCAGAGTATCTCTGCGCCCTCTCCCGAAACTCCCGGTGGGAGCCCTGTCTTTGCGCATGACATGGAGCTGCCACAGACTTGTGTTTTCTTTACTTAAAGAGTGATCTCTGGTCCATCCTGTGGGGATGCTTTTTTCTGCAAGCAAATAGCTAACGTCTTTTTCAGGTCCTTGACTGTGCCTGCATTCTTTAATCTACAGTGATTCTTCGCAAAGTTTGTTGGGCTTCAGCAAAGCTCTTAGCAGCTTTAAAAGAGCAAGAGGTTAGGAGTCAGCCAGTCTGCAGGAGTCCTGATTTCACTGGCTCCTCATGCCCTTATCTGCAATTCCAAAATCCAAAACCGGTAAAAAGAAGCAAACCAAAAAGTGTTCCTTAAGTTGGTGGCAGACTCAAGTGGCAGCCAAACTTGAGTGACTACCTGTTTATGATCGTCAGTTGTCCCAGACATCTGTCTTATGTGACTGTTGGTATGTTTGCTGCACAAGTACTACTGTGTTTGGTATCTGGGTGTGGATCCAGGCTCTGCTGGGGTGTTTCATGGTACTCGGTTGACGAGCTCTTTTAGGCTAAGTTCTTAAAAGGGAAAGTCGCAGTCCTTTACCACATGGGTTTGGGATGGAGAAATACAGATCTCTATCTGTGTGGCCTTGGGCAGTTATTGAATTTTCTGTTTTCTACAAATTCGTGGCAAATGAGATGATGGTGATGATAACAGAAATAGTCTTATCTGAGCATTTAAAGGGTTAGGCCTTCGCTCAAACAACAGATATTTACTGAAGGCATGCTGCACTCAGTGCAAAAGAGAAGAAGATACAGAAAGAAGATACAGTGAGGAAGTTAGGGGAATTCAGCGCCAGACCCTGGAGCTCCTAGGAAGAGCAAGAATGCTGCTAGCGCAGGTGACCCGACCACTGCCAGCCGGTCCGGGCCTCCCCGCGGGAAACGCTCCCGAAGGCAAGCCAGACCATTTCCACGCTGTAAGCACCGCCGCTTCCTCCTCATCTCAGGGCAGCTGCCTGTCCCCAATGCATTTTTAATCATCATAAGAAATAGTTAAGGTGAAATTGCAACCTCGGGGCATCGGTGGGCCGAGCATTTGGTTCTGGTTTCCTGGAGACGGTGGAATGTGCTCCTCTGGCTACTGGAGTCCAGCCAGTTCTCTCCTGTGGGTGTTTGGAAAACGGCTCTCTGAAAGAAATAGGACGTGATAAAAGGGTGAAAAAAGGTGTTGTTTCTTAGAACAGCCTCCCACCTTGTGGGTTTTGGAAAGAGTGACGGTTCAGCATCTGCCAGCCCTCTCCCCAGAAGGCCATAATAGCAGCAAAAATAGTTCTTGGGGCTTTGTGGCAGGCGTGACCTATCTTTGCAGTTCTTAGGGGAGCATGTGACGGTGGCACTAAGGCCCAGGCGCGGTTTCCTCGGATGAATTCTGTGGCATTTGGCAAAGTTATCGAGGGTAGTCTCTGTAAAGCAGAAGCAGTTTCCTGGGTTCATTCACAGGAAGAGGACACAGTCACGGGCAGGAGCCCTCTACGGTTTCCTGCCCATGCGGCCCAGACAGAAAAAGTGAAGCATCTTTCTTCCCCCTGGTGACAGTCTCTGTAGGTTTTTATCCCTAAAGCCTAAATGGCATTTGAAAACATTCCTTAAAAATTGAAGCTGCCACTTAATAACAATGTTTTATTAACATATGGCTGTTTTAACTGAATAAAACCTAAGGACTATATGAATGCTCTTAATACCACTGACCTATACACTTAAAATGGTTAAAATAGTTTATTTTATGTTATGCATATTTTATAACAAATTGAAAAAAAAAAAAAAGAAAAACAGTAACTGATTCTACACACAAAAAAGCACTATATAAAATATCCCAGATTAAGGGCTCCTACGTGGTTCAGTCGGTTAAGCATCCGACTCTTGATGTTGGCTCAAATCATGATCTCAGGGTCATGAGATTGAGCCCAGCATTGGGCTCTCTCTCTCTCTCAAGTAAATAAATAGATAGAATCTTAAAAAAAAAAAAAAAAAAGTCTTAATGTGTCTTGAAGGAGAATTTCTGTATCAATAAGATGTTCTATTCCAGTTACCAAGTGTGAAACAGAGTTGGAGCAGCCTTTGTATACACTACATTTGGGTGCTTTTTTCTGAATGTGTCAGTAAAACTTAAAGATTCTCCTTCCTACTTTCATTCACCTTCAAAGAGGAATTTAATTTACTACTTCATGTGTACTCCTTAACTTCCTCCTGGAAACAGAAGAAAATAAAATGAGTTTTTTGTAAGCCTGGGTGATATGCATGTTATTCTTATTTTCAATATAGGTAAAGTAATCTCTCCACTTTATTTTTAAACACTACCTCATAATATAAATAATCTAGTCTTCTCTTGTGCAACCTGTTTATTCAGACAGGTGGAAGTTGACGCTAAAGATTGGCGTTAAATTGAGGAAACCATTCATGTAGTAAATAAGATAATTTGTTTCTGCCCCCAAAAAGATTAAAATATAGATTTTTTTTTCAGACTCTGTATTATTGTTAACACCTACAGTCCCTGAATATGTTTGATTTGGGTTTGTGTCCAAAATTTGAAAGGGCTTTTTACTGCAATTAAAATATTTTTCAGTTACAGAAATCATCATGAAAAATGTTTTATATTTGAGTTTATTGGCATTTTTTATTAAATAAAATGTTTAGCTGGAAGTCTCCTATCAGTTCCCCCAAACTATAGCTACGGGTGAAGGTAGTAGCACCATAATTTATTATTTGTGCTCTTTTTGGAGACGTATAAGCCCTCTCCATCCAAATAAAACAGTTGGATAACCAGGTAGTAAAGCAGTTATATACTAATCTACAAAATCTTACGACAATGTCCTTTTTTGTAGTTTATACGTAGATGAGACTCCTTGGGGACGGTCTTCATCATGTAACCAGTTACTGCTCATTCCTTCTGACTTCTGTGTGCGAAAGCGGATATGAATGGGCCGGACACATGCAGACACAGCTGTGTGACTGCCCCGTGTAAAATGGAAGTGATAGGCCTGTCCCTGCTTCCTGTTCTGGATTCATGAGCATTGGGCATAGAATGGCTGAATATATGCCACGGGCCTATGGAAATGGAGTGCAGTTTGCATGATTTTATATTCTCATCCATAAATTCCCCTCCTTCCATGAGCTGCAGTTTGTCTGTATCACTGGCGTTCTGTAAACTGCTTTCTGCTTACATTGCTTTATCCTCCCAAACACCTTTGAGACATCGATGATAATCATCTACTTTTTACAGACACAGAAACTAAGACCCCCCCCTTTCTTTTTTTTTTTTTCTTTTTTTAAGATTTTTATTTATTTGAGAGAGAGAGAGAGAGCATGTGAGCATGAGCAGGGGGAGGGGAAGGGGCTTAGGGAGAGGGACATGCAGACGCTCCACTGATCAGGGAGCCTGATGCAGGGCTCAGTCCGAGGACCTCTGGATCATGACCTGAGCTGAAGGTAGATGTCTAACTGACTGAACCACCCCAGCGCCCCTCACAGAAGCTAAGACTTAAGAGAGGTTACGTAATTGACCAAGAGATAGTGGAGCTAGAATTTGCAATAGGTGTTCTGTTTCCAAAGCTCTGCCTTCCGCACTTTGTTAGAGTGGAAGAAGATCGTTTGGAATGCCATCAGCACTGTAAGGGAGTGGGCTTTTATTTATCTGTCTGGGCTCAGGTCAAAACCCTCTCCCCTGAGAAGCCTTGCTTGAGTTCCCCAGGCCAACTGAGGTTTGGGTCCTCTGGATCCCTGCCTTACCTTGTGCCTGCTTCTACCCCGGCTTGTATCTTTCCCCCACCACGAATCTTGTTTGCCAGACCTCTTTTTCCAGAGAGCTTGGGCACTTCATTAGCGAGATAGACTTACAGGCTCCATGTGGACCTACTTTTTTAGAATGTCTGATTGTGCATTTCTAAAATCCTCCCTGGTTAATTCTTTGGAGAGTTAAAGTTGAAGAAACATCCCAGCAGACCTCAAGTTCCTTAAAGCCAAGGGCAGGTGTTTTCTTCTCTGCTGTCTGGGGCACAGTGGCCTGTGCTGGGTGAGGGCTTAATGAGTTAGGGAGCTAACAAGCTAAAATATGGGTATTAGAGCAACTCTGAGAGCTCATCAGATTTGGGTCCACTCTGTTCACTCAAGTAGAAGCACATCCATTCGTCTATCTCAAGTATTTACGTAGTTCAATTAAATGGGCTGATAAACTAATTTTTTTGGTGGCTAATGAGCTGTTGCTTTTCCTCTATGTCATTATGATTGGATGTGATCATTCCACAGTTCCCAAATTATCCCCTTCATTATGGTTTTAATAATCATGGCGATCATTGTGATTGATGAGGATCACTGGCGTTAATTCACGAAGCGCTCCATTTGCTCTATGCATTCAGAACTTGGCGGACATTATTCTCATGGGTTATGTAGGGAATGGTATTATCCCCATTTTACAGACGAAGAGACTGAGGGTCAGGAATGTAGAAGTCTGGATGTGAACCCAGACCTGTTTCCATTGCTCATGCTTTTAACCATATCCTTGGAAAACTTGTTGTTTTGCTTGTAACCTTTGTGTAAAAGTACAAAAAAGTCATTTCAACTATAATTTTCCACTTGAACATTTTGAGCAGCATAGAAAAAAATACCATATTTCGAATAGGTGTTATATTTTCAAAATTTCATTTTCATGTTAAAAAAAATAATGGCCTTATTACTAAGCATTACAATCCTACAGTTTAGTAACCATAATCTCCTCTTATCTGACACTTAGTTTAATTGCTAAAAATATATTTGGTAGAGAGAATTTAAGATACATTATTTTTACTTTCTCCATCAAACTGAAATAATGAATTCAGTACATCATATTCATAGAATTTCTCTGATAAAAATATATGAATACGTACACAAACATATATGCATCTTAAGTGACACTAATGGAAATGTAGGAATACTCCATCTCAGTTCTCCAGAATAAATATTTCATGAGCAGGAAGCATATATGTATGTGTGTGTGTGTGTGTGTGTGCACGCATGTGCATGTGTGTGTGTGTGTGTTTGCACGCATGTGCATATGTGTGTATGTGTATGTATGGATATCAGATATATATATATATATGTATATATGTATATATATATATATATATATACAGGCATCCAAGTTTCAAATGTTTACTTTCTTCTGCAAATGTGACCTAAACTTCTGGTTTTAGTTATTTGGAGTTTGGTTTTGTTTGAGATACATTTGAATTTTAAATGGCTAATCCACTTAAGAAATTAGTTACTGTACTATTGAAAGAAAAACACAGCACTAGCAGAAAGGTATTATCTCCTCCCCCTCTTTTTCTTTTAGAAGCCTCCCATGATCCACTGGTGGTAAATATTTCATGTACTTTGCATATCAGCCTGAGTTCCCTTTGTGAAGTCAGGTAAATGGAATGTAAATCCCCACGTATGCCAGACAGTAAAACGGCATTATTTGATGTTACATCACATAAACATGCAGATTTGATTCCCCCTTTACTCACGCTGTAAAAACAAAGTTTTTAAAGTGGTTAGCCATACCTGGAAATGTAAATGCACTCGCCTAATGTAATGCCAAAGAAAAATTAAGACAAATGATACCACATCGCTGCCACAAACTGCAGCTCGTACAAAATTCACTTTAGTTATTATGCTGTGAATACGGGCTCTCACCCTCCTCTGTGAATGCACAATTTATGTTGAATGCAACATGAATCATTTTAATAGACCGAGCAAAAAGTCCCCAAAGTCGATTTTCAAATTATGAACCTTGGAACAGAATATAACAACAGCAAACAACAAATAGTTCAGACTTTACTCTGAGCTATGGGCGAACCATTAAAAATACAGCAAGCACTTTTGGTTAGGTGTCTCACAATTCATAGCCTAATGGCAAAAAAATATCGGAAATGGGGGATTCTTTTATGCTGTTTTTCTCACCATCATTCTGTTCAATTATTTTCACATTTGTGTAATCAAGATATTCCCAAACAGAGCATAGAGTTGTATATTGTTTGGAACTAATTATATGTATTATAAATCCAAGAATTAATTTAAATGACCCAGTTTCCACAGAGAAAAAGCCACATTGTTTTTAAATAGCTAACTAAACAAAATGCTTACCCATATGGGAGAGGTTTCCAAAGAACTAAAACCACCCACCAGGAGAATGGAAAATCCCTCCAAAAAAAAAAAAAAATCATAATCATATCAAACAATATGAAGAAAACTACATTGAGGAGAGGAGAAGCTTTGTTTGCTTCTTGTTTTTTGTTTTTTGTTGTTTTGGTTTTTTGTAAGGAAGGGAAACAAGTTGAAGTTGAGGTGGGTATTTACTGTAACATACCTTGAGATGGAAACTAGAAGTTCTCCATGGAGTCCTTAGACCTGGCATCAGCATTACCTGGTAGCTTGTTAGAAATTGAAATTTTCAGGCCTTGTCCCAGACCTGCTGAATCAGAATCTGGGGTTTGGTGGAGGCCAGGGAGAGGGGTGAAATGGAGGTGAAGCCCTGTGGCCCAAGTTGTATCAGGCCCTCCAGGGGATTCTGATACATGCTGTGTTTGAGAACCTACAGTTCAAATTCTGTAGGACTGAGATGAGGCCTAAGAATTTGCATTTCTAGAAGGAACCCATGTGCTGCTGGTGATGCTCTTTGTCCTGGCCAATGAAATGCATAGCTTGCAGTTGCCAAGCATATAGGGAACTTGTGGAAGATAATAGGGAGTGGTGAGGACCTGTGTTTAACTAGGGGACACATAATCTGACCTACCGTTTGAGAGGTAAGGGCCACTCAGCTCCACCTGTTTGCATTAGGGAATGCTTTCTGATTTTTTTTTTTTTAACTAGAGATTTAAAAAGTCTGGCTCTTTTAAATATTTCTTGAAATTAAGTTAATGACAACTAATTCTTTAAAACAAAAACAAAACCAAAGCCACTCTGCAATTCAAAGAAAACATGTTTGTGGTAGGCAGCCAGTTGTTAATCTATGTAAGAGTTTGTCTTTTATCAAATCTTCTAAGTATGTTAATAAGGTTGGGGGTCTATAGAAATCCTGGAGAGACTATGTTGAAGGAATTTTTTTTTTTGGTACAATTTTATATGTAGAAAATCATTAAGCAGGTAGTTCATTGAGCTCCATATACTCACCTGACACCCCTCCCTACCATTTCCCCTACCTATTATTAACATTTCATGTTAGTGTGGCACATTTGTTACAACTCATAAGGTGATATTGGTACAATATTAACTATAGCCCAGAGTTTACATGAAGGTCCACTGTTAGTGTGGTACATTCCTTGGACCAAGGCATGATGACATGTCTCCAGCACTACAGTGTCATACAGCACAGTTTTATTGCCCTAAAAATCTCTCCAAAACTGTTTTTTAAAGGTCCGTCTATTCATGTTGGGGTGCCTGGGTGGCTCATTCAGTTAAACATCTGACTCTTGGTTTTGGCTCAGGTCTTGATCTTGGGGTCGCGAGATTAAGCCCCACGTTGTGCTCCGTGCTCACAGGAGTCTGCTTGAGATTCTCTCTCTCTCTCTCTCCCCCTCTGCCCCTCCCCCCACCACCAGTTTTTTTTCTCTCTCTCTCAAATAAATAAATCTTTAAAAAAATAAGTCCCATCTATTCCTGTCACCATTTCTCCTCATGATGTCCTTTTGAGAATTAAGACTGTAGGCTGGAGGGTCCCAATGTTCCGAACAAGGCATCCACAGACTTCAAGATATCTCTGGGAATTCTAATTCAGTCCTGAAGCTTGAGTTTCTTAGCTACTGTCTTTCCCCTTCCTTCATTTCATAGGGAAGGAGCTGAGGCCCACATCACCAGTCTCTGGTCCTTAAGGTGGAATTGGTACACAAGTGCCGCCTCTATATGTGGCGCACCCTCTCTCTGCCCCGCATCCCCCTTCTTGCTAGGGTCTCTCTCAGAGAGAGATCTTGCCAGATGCTAGCTACATCAGGTCACTCAGCAGCCAAGTTGTTGAGGGTGGCAGTGTTTTTGGTTTTTGGATTTAAAAAAAATTTTTTTTTAATTTTAAATATATATAAAATTATGTATATCCAAAATGACAGAGATCAAAGCTTTCTAGAAAGGAGGGATGGATAATAATTTAGGTCCTGTGTTTTGAATTCAGTGTGTATTCATTATTATTGAATTGTCCTATGTAAAAAAAAAATGTTAAATAATTTACTTTTGTGAATTAAAAAGAAAAATAGCATACAAATTTATAATCTCACAGAAAAAAACAATTTTCTACTCCCTTCACTGTTTCCCTTTTCTTCCTCTTTTTGTAAAAATCATACATGCGCATGACTGAATCAGGTAAATTCTGTTAGGCTTTTGTATAATAAATTAAAGCATTCCTTCATGCCAGCTCAGTCTCTTCGTCTCTTGCTTGCCCTTTCAAGGACTCATCTGGTTATTTGTGCAGTTTTCACCACACTTACATGCCTACTTCTTGGTTCTCTAGTTTCACATGCTGCCTGGGAGGTTTCCATGACAAGAAAGGAAATTTGGCTTTCCTTCATCCTTACCCCTCTGGAGTCAAGGTGCATCTTTTGCCTTCTGCAACCTTTCACTGGAGTTCTATCATGATTTTTTAAAGTGGACAATTTAGTGTTTATGTAGTTGTGAACACACAAAGTATTCATGGCTAAGCCCAATAGGATGCCAAGATTACTTTTTTCTTTCCTATACTTTTCCCTGGAGTTAATACTTATATTTCATTTGCTTAGTTTCTTATTTATCTGTCGGTGATTCAACCTCAGATTCTCATCTGACTGCATACATCTCTTTTTGAGAGGTTCAGAACATAGCAAATATTCCATTATTGTCATGTTGGAAAAAAGAAAAAAAAATCTCTCCGAGAGTCTTCTGACCAATAATTTGGGCTGGTTGTGTTCTACAGCTGGCGCACAAGTATGCCTTCCTGTGTCTCTAATTAGAGCTACGTTTATATTCTAGAACCTGGAAAATCCTATCACCTTTGTCTTGAGCTTGAGCTCCTGTTTCATGTCTTCTCCTGTTTTGGTTTGCTTATTGTTTTGTAGGAGCCCTTCCTCTAGTAGCTTTCTGAGAAATTTGGAACCTTTTGTGTTTCAAAAGGTTTTAGTTGCTGCTTTCATTTTACTTAATGTTTAACTAGGTATTGAATCATAGATTTGGAATCCTGTTTTTCTTTGGGGTTTTAAGACATTACTCTAATGGTTTGTAAGTTTTAGTGTTGTGCTTTGAAAGTACAAAGCCACTTGATCTTCAGTGTTTTTTATTTCTTTGTGTTTCCCTCTTGAAGGTAGAAAGGGAGGCGTGTCTTCCGGTCTTCGCTCTTCTCCACATGAAGGCTCCAGAAAAGATGCTTTCTCCGTTCTCACTGTTTTTTGATTTTACACAATATGCTATGATATGAGTCTTTTTTTTTTTTTTTGGTCCCTTCTGCTGGCACTTAGTGAGACCTTTTAATCTTGAAACACATGTCCTTTAGTTGTATGAAATTTTCTTTAAGTATTTCATTGGTGATTTCTCTGTACCTCTTTCTTTCTTTCTTTCTTTCTTTCTTTCTTTCTTAGAGCATACATTTAAGTGTGAGGAGAGGCGCAGAGGGAGCAGGAGGGACAGGATCTTAAGCAGGCTCCGTGCCCAGCGTGCACACGGTGGAGGCATTGCTTCTCATGACCCTGACTGAGATCAAGACCTGAGCTGGAAACTTACTGACTGAGCGACCCAGGCTCTCCTTGATGTTTTGTTTTCTTTCCTTTTCTTTTATTTAGTCTTCTTTTCTCTTTTTTCGTCTCTTAAGATTTTATTTATTTATTTGAGAGAGAGAGAGAGAGATCATGAGGGGAGTGGGGCAGAGGGAAAAGCAGACACCTCACTGAGTAGGGAACCCAATGCAGGACTTGATCCCAGGACCCTGACCTGAGCCAAAGGCAGGTGCTTTACTGACTGAGCCACCCAGGCACCCCTTGCTGTTTTCTTTTTAAAGAACTTTTGTTATTCTGTACTTTGACTTCCCAGACTTTTTCATATTTATATTTCTCTGCTATATTTCATCTTTGTCTTTGGTGCTACTTTCTTGGAGATTTCCTCTAGCTTTCCCTTGAGTTTTTCATTTCTCCTGGCATATTTTAAATTTCTAAACATTGTGTGTGTGTGTGTGTGTTTGGTTGATTTTCCTAAAATTTTCTATTGTTTAATAGCATTTTATTCTTGTTTCATGGATGAAGTTTATACTCTTACATTTGATATTAATAATGCCTTAGGTTTTCTTCTCTCTGTATAGCTCTGTCTCCACAAAATTGCTTTTAATTGTTTGTTTTGGTCACTATCTATGATGATAAAGTCTTTCACTTGGTGTTTTGTCTGTGAATGTCTATTTGTGCTTAAGACTAGGACCCAAAAAGTTGTTGGCAACTCGGAGCACATGGAAAGAGCTAATTAACTGTGGATTCCACTGATGGGTGATCTGGCTAGACTCTTTGTTGGAGAAATCACTGTGTTTGAGCTTTTAAGATTCTTTCTGTTGACCTGCTGAATTGCCTGGAGAAGAATTTTCCAGGACGGTGTTTGGGAAGGCCACAGTTTTGGCTGCCAGAGTTCTAGGGGCCAACTCAAGGAAGAGGGCTGAGTATCAGCATTCAGTACATGAGCATTTCACTAATCTCTGTTTTCAGTGTAGTATCACTGTTCTCAACTGTTTATATTCTTTTCACAAAATAAACTTGTATTTTCTCTGGGGTTAGGAAATGATAAAGCCCTGCCTTGGCTAAGGGCAGACATCTTCCACTTCCAGGAGTACGAGCCTTCACCAGCTCCTGAGCCTGTGGCGGTTTCATGCTATGAATGCTGTGTTCTGTGAGTTATTTCTTGGCTGTCTCCCATAGCTTAAGACTCCACTTTCTCATCTGTTAAATAACTTACAAGTTGCCCACCTGCTTTCCAGCATCGGGGTTTTTGTTTTTTGGCTTTTTATTGCGTTCATTGAATGCATTTGTACTCTATGGCGAGCCCCACTGTTCCCTGTTCTTGAGTTTTGAACTAATGTCTGAAAATAAGTCACCATGGGCTGTAGAATGGCCCTGTGGCCCTGTGCACCTTCTGGGTGTCTTCTGTGTGCCCTCAGAGCATGCTCAGTGTGGAGGATCCTCTTCATGTGCATGTCCTTAGCTTTCATCAAGTCGCCTGTCACCCATGATGCCTTGTTGATTGAGTAAACTAATTCATAATCCACAGCCACTTCCCTTGGATACTTGCTTCTAGGCACATTAAATGGTCGGTGTGCGGGTCCTCATTTTTCTCAAACTTCCATTTCCATATTAATTCTCAATCAATCACTGACGGCCTGCTGTCAACAGGCACCATTTTTGGTGGGACCTGATGATGTATATCCCTTGTTTTCAGATTTCTCGCATCTCATTGTGTAAAGCAGTGCCCTGAGCAGGGTCTTAATGCTTTTGGGTGCAGCCCCCTTGAGCTTTGATAAAGGCAAATCTAGTGCAGGTATTGAAGGCAAGCAGATCTTTAAAGGGACAGGGCATTGCAAAATGGCTTCCTGGACAGGGGTTGAGTGGATCTGTGTGTGGATATGCACCCAGCTAAGGGCCTATTCATTGGTCATTTAGGCAGGATATAGCCTTCGGCTCCCAAGGTTTAATACCAAAGAGCTGCGTCTCTTTGGTAAACATACTAATGGAGAAAGGAGTAGTTTGTCATAAACTGTCTGTCATTTAGCTGCTTTAATATTGGTTTGGCATTAGTTTTGGCTTCTGAAAGTTTTCCTTTTGCTAAGAATGATGATGGCGGTGATGATGGTGACCACATTGAGCAGAGAAGTCTATGTCCGGTTCCATACTTTTTTCTTTTCTCTTTGCCTTCCTCACTTACTTTTTCCTCCCCATCATGTGTGCCTCTTCCTCCCATGTCACCCCACCTTCTTTTTCTCCACTATCAAGAAATTTTCTGGAACTCCCTCATTACTCTTCCTCACCACTGTCAAGTTTATCGTCCTAAGGGCAGAGGGAGAAGGCGTGCAATTAGTGCGTTTCACCAGACTGAACAGAATCCTCGGCCAGGTGCAGGCAAGACTGGCTTGTATTTATGAATGAATGGCAGTATTTTGACAGGATGATGAATAAATATGCTGGGCTCAGAGGATTTCTGGTGATGAGCGTTTCTTTGTGCTCTGGTAAGTGATGGGACTCCCTGCTTAATTTTTCTAAAATCTGCATTTATTAATTCTATATATTTTTTTTGATCAGAAGGTTTTGCTTAAAGAAATGTGCCATATAAACCCAGCTCATGATGTCTGTTTTTGAGTAATTTCCAGCAAGGATGATTGGATTACCCAAGTGAACCTGTTCTCTTGTGTTTCTGCCTAGGTGACTGAATGTTTAGTAGGTTCTATCCAAATGAACACAGAAAATGCCACTCTGCCCCGGATATCTGTTGGCTGTACCATTACTAAGAATCTGACTCTATCATGCAAATCAGCAGAGTGTGGGCTACTGCTGTCCTATGTCCTATGTCCATAGATGCAGCCTGCGTGAAGGGGACCCCACTTGTTAATGAGTACCTGTATACTGGGCACTTACCTGCTCTTTTTACTCATTTGAAAAGCAGTAGGTAAGTGAAAAGGAGTCCTACCCAGCTTCCCAACTCACTTTGTGTTTAGGTCTGATACAGCTTCACTCTTTGTTACTTTTTTCTTATTTATAATGGATAAAAGCACATCAGATTCTAACTAGTGTCGGCCCCAAAAGAAAACTTCTTAAGACCTCTGTGAAGTTGAGTAGATGAACATGGGTCCTGGGGTCAGACTGTCTGTGTGGCAGTCTTGACCTTGTTACTTCCTCGCTGTGGGATCTCTGCAAAGTGACTTCCCTTCTCGGAGCTCCCGTTTCCCTAGGTGGAAAGGGGATTAATAATAGTTTCACCTCACAAGGTGGTTGTGGAAAATACACGGTGTGATGCACTTGGAGTACTTAGGAGATTCTCCGGCATGTCGTTAACCCCATAAACGTTTGCTCTCACTGTTTCCAGTCATATAGCAGTCAGCTAGTTGAAAAACTGGGTTCGAATCTGTAGAATGTTGACCTTCGAGACCCAGAACTTCTGTGGAATCTCAAGGAAGCCAGCTCCTGACATTATATTCCTTGACTGCAAATGGAGGATTTTAACCTTACGGGAATGCTGGAATTAAGTGAGATACTGTATGGAAGTCCCTTATATAGTTTGTGATACAGGTAGGCACTCTGTAAAGGGGCCATTAATAATGATTTTGTTACTTCTGAAAACTGAATGGGCCATTTGGATGTCACTTTAATAATTTTACTTTTATTTTTTAAAAGATTTTATTTGTTTGAGAGAGAGAGAGAACGCACACACGAGGAGGGGGAGGGGAATAGGGAGAGAGGGAGAAGCAGGCTCCCACTGAGCAGGGAGCCCGATGCAGGGGATTGTGACCTGAGCTGAAGGCAGGCACTTTACCAAATGAGCCACCCAGGAGCCCCTTGATGTCACTTTGATAATTTTTAAAGGAAAAAGTGGAGGCATTTGTCACATGCATTTTGCTTACTTGCTTGCCTGGTTTAGTTCTGTCAGCTTTGCTGAGGTATATAATTCATGTATATTAAACTGCACCCATTTAGATCATACAACTTAATGAGTTTTGACAGATACACATACCCATGAAACTATCACTACCATCAAGGAATAGAGCACTGCCATCACCTCACAAAGATATCTTGGGCCATCTTTCTATCCATGCCACTGTAGAGTCCAGATAGTGCTCACTCTAGGAAATTAGCTGTATTTTTGTCCTCTTGATTAATTTGCATTTCCTAGAATATTATATAAATGAAATCATGCAGTATGTATGCTGCATCTAGCTTCTTTCACTCGATGAGTTTGTGATTCTCCCATGCTGTTGAACTTATTGGTAGCTCATTTATTCAGGGCTGAGTAGTACTCCATTGTTTGTATGCCTCATATTTTGTTTATCTGATTACATATTGATAGACATTTGTGTTGTTCCAATATTGCAGCAGTACGTGGATATGAATTTGAATAAAGCCATTGTGAATACATACACACACACACACACACACACACACACGCACCCTCACATCTTTGTGCAGACATATGTCTTCAGTTCTTCGGGGCTAATTCCCTGGAGTAGAACAAGGTGATCAGTAGTACCACTATGTCTAACATTTCAGAGGCTGGCAGGCCTCTCCCCAATGTGTTGGACCATTTCACGTTCTTGGCAGATTCCAGTTCGCTGGCATTCTGAATAATGCTTGACACTGTCAGACTTTTTAATTTTCTATTTGGGTATGAACTGTATATTGTGGTTTTATTTTGTATAATCACTGGTGATGACTAATAATGTTGAACACCAAAAGTATGCTTATTAGTTATATCTTCCCCCCTTTTGGGAGGGCAACAACTTTACTGATACATAGTGCACAAAGCACATGATTCACCCACTGAACAGTTTTTAGTGTATTTGCACAGTTGTGCCACCATCTCCACAATCACACTGCGTCTCTGCGGACACTTGCGTTCATAATCATTCCCGCCCACTCACTACGAGTCCATTTTCTTTCCCCACCATTTAAATTCAGTGTCCCTCACAATTCTGGTTTTGTTCTTTGTGTGTTGCCCGTACTCCTTCCCCTGGAGATCATATCCACTCCCCAGATTTCAACCATCATTCTGACTCCCATATTAATAATGCCCATTTCTGGATATCTGTGTCTAGCTTGTTACCCCCAGATTATTCACACCTGCGAGTATCTTCTGCAGGGTCACAAAGCTGTCTTGTCCTTCCCTTTCTCACCACAGCCCCTCCCCAGTGTCATCGTAGTCTCCTTGCCCACACCTCCTCCACCTCCTCTCACCTCCTCTCTGCTCACAAGCTGCCCAGGGTCGTGTGTCTCTGTATCCTTCCCAGCGCCAAGCTAAGCAGACACTGGGTAAATACTCATCTAATGAATAAATGAACTTGTATTCTCCAGATTGCCAAAAATGTGCTTCGCTTTTATCTTCCTTGGAAATTAATTGCATTACTATCTTATTAAAGGTCTACAGAAATAATTCATGCTGCAGTTCAAGAGACTACTAAACAGTGGGCCTAGCAATTTCTGATTATCATTTTGGAAATATTTCTAACCTATGGTCCTTTTTCTTATCTCCTATTAAAGCTTTTCTGGAAGGAGTTCAGTTTCTACCTTTCCTTAATGTTCCTTAAATGTTGTACATATCTTAAAAGCAGATTCCCCATAAAACAGTATGGATTATGGTCTCATTCCATTGAGCAGTGTGAAAGCTTACCCGAAAGGACAAGAGTAAGACTCTTTTAAAATCATGTCCAAGCTTTAAAGGAATATAAAACTTTCTATTTAAAAAAATATGCCTTTCTGCTTTCATCCCCTAACCTGCAAAGCTCAAGTCTAGTTTCACTCAGACTTGGAAACTGTTCTTTTATTATGGCTCTGCAGCGGGAACAAGGCCGATGCCCCTAAGGTCTAGAGACCATGAAAATGTCTTTGCTTCGGTGCCATAGCTGTGTTTCGTTATAACGAGTCACAAGCCAAGAGACCTCATGTATCCATACTGAAGGGGTTACTAAGCAGGGAACCACGACTCTGAAAGGTTGCCCACAGTTGGAGTAGCCCCTGTAATGTCACTTATATCCAGGAACTGTCCTAAGAGAAGATGCTGGTGGGGTTGGAGGATAGGTTGTTGGCAATAGGAAGTACATAGGAGAAGGATCATGGAGGTAAATTAACCCAGAGATACGTTGATTTCGAGATTGTGGAATTGGGAAAGAGGGTCAGGGCTCTTTGACCCAAATCTAAGAGTAAAAGAAATGTTTGTGATCTGGTGTGTGTGTGTGTGTGTGTGTGTGTGTGTGTGTGTTGTGGGGTAATGGGTTAATGGGCTTAATTAATGAGTTAGTAGTAAGCTAAAAATCAGAGAAACCATGAGAAGCAACAGAAGAGGAAAGAGGAAGGCTGGGCCTGGGTCATGGTGGGGGTGAGAGGTGTGTATTGGTTTTCTAGTGCTGTCATAATAACAAAGTCACTCAGACTGAATGGCTTAAGCAACAGAAATTTATGGTCTCAGTTCTGAAAGCTAGAAGTCCAAGCTCAAGTTGTCAGCAGGTTTGGTTTCTTCTGAGACCTCTCTGCTTGGCTTGCAGACAGCCACCTCCCTGTCGTGGCCCTATATAATCTTCCTTTCTTGTGTACCTTCCTGGTATCTGCGTCTAAACTCCTTCTCCTTAAAAGGACACCTGTCAGTTTGGAGTAGCGACCACCCTAATGGGCTGATTTTAACTGAATCTTCTCATTAACGGACTTACCCCCAAGTTCAGTCACTTTGTAAGCTAGTGGTGTTTAGGACTTCATCATATGAATTTGGGGGGACACAGTTGAGCCTATAACAGCTAGAGGTGAAGTTATAGCAAATACCATTGCCTGAAATTTACATGGGCTTATGACAGTTTTCAGGAGGCATTTGTGTTCCTGTCACTCATTCCCCCCACCCCTGCCCCAAGTAGATCATGGTCAGCTGATCAGGTGATCACACTGCATTAATTGTCCTGATAAGGCCCCCGGGTCTCTGTAGGCTGCCTTCACAGTCTGGCCAGATCTAGCCCCCCTTAGTCCATGGAGTGGCATGGGCCCTGGCGGCATGTACTTCTGATATTTCTTCACCCTTCACGGATTTTCCATCACCCAACCCAAATTTGCAGTTGTTTCTAGTGACTGAAAATAGGCTTGCTATGCAGGTGTCATGGATGAAATAGTAATGAATAAGGGTGACAGATACGGTATAGAAATAATTCCAGGAAGTCCAGTGATTAGACAACAATGAATCCCAACTTTGAGTCCTATTACCTATTTTTTTTCCCCCGGCCTCAGTTTTGTGCCCAGAAATAACCCCGTTATCATTTTGGTCCATGTCAAAGAAATGAGTTTTTTACCACACACACACACACACACACACACACACACACACACACACGTATACATACATACACATATACATAAATATATGTATATATATATATTCACTATTATGTAAATACCCACATAATACATATGCTTGTTTATGCACAATTTGAAGCTTAATAAGATTGTGCCATCTATTTTTTATAGCCTGCTTTTTATTGAATTTAGTGATGAGTTGCAAATATTTTTCCATGCCAATAAATCTTTATTAGCATGTTCTTCAGTGGCTAGACAATAGTCTTTCCTATGCATATACCATAATTTTCCCACTGCATAATTGCATCAGAGTCCTAGCTATCACCCGGTATATTTCCAGCAGCTGTGAGTTTTGTCCCAAAGGATTCGTTACTGAGAATTCTTGAAGTACAGATGTTCATGCAGTGTTTTTCAAACTAGTTTATTGAGATATAATCTATGTACCTTACACTTCATTCACTTAAAATGTGCAATTTGGTAGCTTTTAGCTTTAAGAATTGTACCACCATACCCACAGTCATTTTTAGAACACTTTAATTATCCCCCATAGAAACCCCATATCCCTCAACTGGTATGTCTCTGCAGCTCCTTCTGTTCCCTCATGTCAGCCCTAGGCAACCCTCTCTGTAGGTTTGTCTATTCTGGACTTTCTGTATAAATGGAGTTGCATGGTATTTACCTTGTTTTGTTTGATCTCTTTTACGCAGCAAAATGTTTTTGGGATTCATCCATGTTGTAACTTTTTTTTTTTTTTAATTGTCAAATACCATTCCATTGTATGGACATACCACATTGTGTCTATCCATTCAGTTCTTGAACTTTCAGATTGTTTCTACTTTTTGGCCAGTATAAATGGTGCTGCTGTATTTACTTTTGTGTGCACATACGCTTTTCTTTCTTTTGGGTATAAAACTGAGGAGTGCAGTTGCTGGACACATGTAACTCTGTGTTCGGGGATTTGAGAAGCTGTCAGTCCATTTTACACAGCAGCTGCAACATTTTTACATTCCCATCAGCGGTGCAGGAACGTTCCAGGGTCTCTACATCCTCACCAGTACTTGTTAGTGTCTATCTTTCTGATTGTTGTCATTTTATTGGGTGTGAAGTAGTATTGCTTTGTAGTTTTGATTTGGATTTCCCTAATGGTTGATTACATGTAGCACCTCCTTTCATGTGGTTTTTTGGATGAATGGTTTAAAAAAATTTTTTTTGAAGTACTCTATAAGGTCACCACTTTATTAATGCCCCCTTCATTACTGTTCAGTACAATATCAGGAGGTAAGTGCCAGGTACTTTCAGAGATGCTCCTGCTTCAGAATTATTACCTGGAAAATTATGTACAAGAAGATTTTGAGGGTTCTGATCACCCTTTAGTTTCTGAATTAGAATCTTTGTGATTGGAGTCCCAAAATATTGTTGTGGTGTACACTCTTGTTGGGGAGCCATAGTTAGGGAACTTGGGTGTCCTTTGAGAATGTGCCTAAGCTGGTATCCTTGAATGGACGGAATTAGAGGCTGGTGTTAGCAGAGGCATTGCTCTGGTTCCAGTCCCAACTGAGACTTGACGAGTGAGGTGAGCTTCCTTTAATGATCCTGAGCCTGAGTTTTACTCTTCTATGAAAGGATGATAAAATGATGAATTCTAATTTCATACATTAGTAGTATAGTAACATTATTATTATTACTTGAAGTCTCATTATTTTTAATATAGATTTTGCTGCTACCGGGAAAATATTGAGAATGTTCAAGAGAGAAACCCATGAAATCATAGGGTGGAGGATTCCCATAAACACAAATGACTGTTTAAACTTTTAACATAGAAAGTGGGAGGGAGGGCTTGGATTTTACAGAACGATGTTATTTGAAAAATGAGTCCTGCAATTGGATGAGTGTAGGCAAAGTTAAGTAGAGCAGAGTTAAAGCCGTCATTTTACTCCATGTCTTCTTAGAACCTCTGTTTTGCCAAAATATACGTGCTCGCCTCCCTCAAGTGGGTGTGTTATTTGCAATGTTTCAGAGCACCTTTTTTTTTTTTTTTTTCTCCTTCAAATTTGTTGGGAAGGCACCTGTTAACCTCTTCTGCCCAGTGTTCAGGGGTGTGTGGTTTAGAAGTCACTGGGATGGAAGATGTGGTGTGAGAGTGAACTCATTTTCCAGAGTTTAAGAAGACACCACATACTCCCTGAACCACACATGAGTGAGTGAGATCTTGCTGATATTTGGGACTTTTTTCTGCTCTCTCCTTGTGATGCTCTTTCCTCATTCTCAGTGACTTCCATCTCTCTGGCACTTTACGAGCTAGGCCCGTTTTGTTTTATAGACCAAAGTGTGGACGGAGGCCAGTGAGTCCCCAGGTTTTTTTCTTCTTTATTCTTCTTTCTAATTCTGCAGACTGTTCGGGCCATTTGGAGCCATGTCTGTTGGATTTACTTCATTCCCCGTGGGGAAAGGAGACGTTGTCCTCACGGAATCCTGGAGGCTGAGCCAGTAGTTGAGCTGAAGGTTGCCCCTTGCAAGTGCTCGTGTGTTCTAAACGGTGGGAAGTGAGCGAAGCTTCAGGCCTTTGTGTGTGCACCATCTAAGTATCAGAGATGGGCTTCAGGCACCCCGGGCTTGCCATCGATAGGGTCTGCGCCCCAAGGCGAGGGGTGAGGAGAAGCCATCCACAGCTCAAGAAAGATCGCTTCCCGATCATGGCATGGAGAGGCTGAGCTCCACCTGCGGGCCTTTTCTTTACATGCTGTACATCTTTGTGTCACCAGAATTTGGGAAGAGTGAGAATAATTCTGGGGAAACAAGCGCACGTTGTCAAGCTGTTGTAGAAACGTAAGATGCTGCAGGATGCCTGGCTGTGTTAGTTTAGCCAAAACTGTGGCCGTAAAACCCAGCCTGGCTCCCGGGGGGATATCATCGTACAGGTTGTTAGGCATGTCTGTTTGAAGAAGCAGGAATGTTTCAAGAAGCATCCTGCTTCTGCTTCTACTCCAAATATTTCCTGACTTTGCTGGCATGTGTCCTGACTAATCAGACCAGATGAGGGCTCTAAACTGTGCGTACCTGGCGAGTGTTAGCCCCACTTATCTGTGACTTTCTTTGTTTTTAATCTCCTAAAACTTAGACCAAGCGTCCAAAACTCAAATGTCTGATAGATCAGCTCATCGTCAGCCATAACGTGGGAGTCAGGGAGACAGCAGAGAGCGGTGGGGATTGTGGTGGACGGAGAGGTTATCTCAAGGACAGTGGCGACTCAGCCCACCTGACTGTTAGAACGTGAGCCTACGGGCTGTGTGTTTCTCTGTCTGTCTTTATTTTTTAAGAGCCAGGAGTTTGGATTGGCAATGTGCAACCTCCCATTAAAGAAGTATGACTGTATTCCTTTCCTGTTTCTGCTGTACCACATTTTCACAGTGGCTTAAAGCAATGCAAAGTCTGAGAGGCCTAGAAGTCAGAGTGGATGTCAGTGGGCTAAAACCAGTGTGGCCGTGGGTCTGCATTGCATTCTGAGGCTCAAGGGTAGAATCCATGTCTTTGCCTTTTCTGCCTTGTGGAGACTGCCCCTGTTCCTTGGCTCCTGGCCTCTTGCTTTGTCTTCAGGGTCATCAGTGGCTGGTCAAGTCCTTCTCAAACTGCCACCTCATTAGTGATCTCTCTTCTCTCTCCTTTTTCTAAGGACCCCTGTGATTACACTGACCGCCCCCTAACCCCGATCCGATAATCCAGGGAAATCTTTCTATGTAAAGTTGGCTAATTGGCAAATTTAATTCCGTCTGCAGCCTTAGTTACTTAGCTGTGTAACCTGAAATATTCATAGGTTCCAGGAATTAGAGCAAGGGCATCTTCGGTTGGGGGCATCGTCCTGCCTACCACAGGACCCATGATGCATATGCCCCTTAAAGAATGTCCGGGTCTTTGGGGCACCTGGGTGGCTCAGTGGGTTGAGCCTCTGCCTTCAGCTCAGGTCATGATCTCAGGGTCCTGGGATCGAGCCCCACGTCGGGCTCTCTGCTCAGCAGGGAGCCTGCTTTCCCCTCTCTCTCTGCCTGTCTCTCTGCTTACTTGTGATATCTCTGTCAAATAAATAAATAAAATATTAAAAAAAAAAAAAAAAAAAGAATGTCCGGGTCTTAAATTTCTCTTGTATCCTCCTTGTACTTAGCAGAGTAGATAGATCTGTTTGTATTGGTTGGTAGTTGAGTGTCCTTCCCTTGGAGGAATTGGACAGGAGTGTACAAAAGAGAATGATTGTAACAGTAGCTTTTAGTTTATTTTATTCTTTTTTAAAAAATTTTTTATAACATTTTATTCTTTAAAAAGAATATTTTTCTTTTACTTCCTTTACTTAACTAAAAAGCAGTCTTTTAAAAGAAAAAGAAAAGCAATCTTCGAAGTTAAATGGGATGGGTAATTTATTTCCATTTCTTCTTTTGTAAGCTAAACCATCTAAGACTTTTGTGTGAGGGTCAAGTAAAATAAGGCCTGTTTTCCCTTCTTCTTTATGTCTGTGATCAGCCTTTGTAGCCACCCAGCCTGCCAGCTCATGGACTAATTGTTCCTTTTCTCATCTTTCTGTCGTATCATCAGTCCAGGCAAACTTCATTGCCCTTTTGCAAAGCGGATTTGAGATGGCTGAGGTAGGATCCATGTATACAATCAGAAGAGAAACAGAATTCAGAAAATCAGGTAAATCAAGGGGTAAAGCACCATTGAAATATCTTGGCCCAAAGATATTTGTTCCTTTGTGAGTGGATCCTTCATGTGGGCTATAGAGTCCCTGAGAGCCTCCTAGGGTCCAAGGGAAGAGGGAGACGCAGTCCACTGAATCCGTCAATGAGGATAAATTGCCAAGCAGCCATGACACTAGGAGTCGTTCAGTCAGTAGTCACCTTTCTGTCCTTCCCCGCCTGCTGGAGCCCATCGGGGCAGGAATAGCAGCAGCCCAGTGCCTTTCTGAGAGTCTCTGCTTTATTCATTGTAGATCTCAAATAAAAGGGGGGGGGGCATTTACCAAAATGCAAAGACATGGCATATAAAACCATTTTTTTTTTTTAAATTTGGGGGGGTGTTATTAAGAATAAGAAACAGAGCGCTCTGTGCTCATGAATGACGATCTGCAGCTCAGGTTTGAGAAGAACTTAAAGACTTATTAAACGGAGCAGAGCAGTTCGCCTTCGTTCAGAGCCACCTCACCTGCAGGCCGGTTCCGCAAGGTCAGCAGTTAGCGGCAAGTTGCAAAGCCTCGGTTTCGATGGCTTCCACTTTACCCGTGCCCTTGATGTGATGCCGGCTTGTCAGGATTCTCCTAACATTCCTCGCTGATGGCTTCTTCTGTTCTCTTTATTTCCTTAAGTGAACATCTGTCTAATTGTTCACCTCCATTGCTTTAGTGCTTTCCTCATGCTTTCTCTCTTTCCAGACAATAAACTTTATTTTCTTCATAAGAATTCAGTCTACGCAAGGGTATTAGGCAGCTTGTTTGCACCTTTTAATTTCTGGATGTTTTCCAGGAAGGCTCTTTGCAGTGGTTCCAATGGGTTCATCTGTGAATCACTGAAGACAATGCAGCATTGTGTTTGGGTTTTTATCAGTTACCTTCTGTTTGTAAACATCTGTTTGCAAATGTTGCTGGTGCCCAGCCCACCCCCACCAGAAATAAAGGGCCTCATCTCTTTTTGCTTGGTATAGAAATAAGACAGAATGTCAGCTGATTTTTTTTTTTTTTTTTTTTTTTTTTTTGCGGGGAGGGGGTCAGGTGCATAGGTATGCAACTATTTAACTGAAACCCATAGACTTGGCACATATTGCCAAATGACTTTCGAGAGGAAATCAGGCACTTTATTTCATTAATGGCTGTGAAGCCTGGTTAATCTGCTTGTTATTGCAGTTTAATTTTGACGCTGATTTTGATGATGTATTGAAAAACCGTATAAACCACATGGAAAACATTTGAAGAGACCATTATTTTTCATATGGTTAAAAATACTCAGCAAGCCACTGTTTTTGCTTTTTATTGCATTTTATTCTTAATACTTCTGAATTATTTATTGTTAAATCTTTACCGATAAATATTTGCATTTTGATTTTTGACTCACTGTATGAATGTTCTTATTTAAATTATGTGAGCTTTAAATGATTTTGTAATTAGTGACTTGTTCCCGCTAGTTCTGTTTCATTTATGTTTTTCATTTTTCATGCTTCTGTGCTTTACTCTGTGGCCTGTCTTTAAAAAACAAAAAAACCTTTTGGTTATGGAAATTTCAAACATACGCACAAGTAAAGAAGATAATATAATAATGAGCCCCCATATGCCAGTCGTCCTGCTTCAATACTTAGGCAACTGTTTTTCCTCGTTCAGTCATTGTTCCTGTGTGTGTTTGTGTGCTTGTGTGCATAAGTATGTGTGTATACGTGTGCATGTACATGTATACACACACAGGTGTAGACTTAGTTTTCTAGTGTATGTTGTTTTATGTTTTGTGTCCGAATAACATGTTCTTTAAAATAAGAATAAAACCCATCTATGTAGCGAAAATTAAAAACTTCATTTTATAAAACTTGGTTTTCTCCTAAATTCGTAGGCATTTGGGAGAATCTCTGTCCCTCAGGGCGAGAGGAGTCATTGTGTGTCTCTAGTTCACTGCAGGTCTCGTTACTCTGAACCTAGTGTCCAGCGCTCTGAATGCAGCGGAAACGGGAGCAGAGCAGTGGGGAAAAGAGGTGCTCTTTGGAAGACTGTCCTGTGGCCCCAGAAGTTCTGGGGCGGGGTTGTGTCACATGGGTTGGGCCCTTAGCCTAATCAGAGGCTAGGTGGCCCATTCCTGTAGGAAGCCTGCCCTGTTTGTGGCCATGTACATCCTTGTCTCAACTCCATTCTCATTTCCTGAAACTTGATGGAGATATGGCAGCAGGTTTTTGAAGTGTACTGCCCAGGGGACACAGGCCACAGGCTTTGCTTTCTGTCCTTGATGCAGATATGGTCTCAGTTGTCCCTAGTTTCAGTCATGGCCAAAGTTTCTGATTTCTGACAGTACTGCCCGTGGTAGGAAGCACTTGGATTGGTAATTGGATCCTCTGGCTGCTCTTATCATGATAACATGGTTGCTAGGCACCTGGGTGACTCAGTCAGTTAAGTGTCTGCCCTCGGCTCAGGTCGTAATCCCAGCCAGGGTTGTGGGATCGAGCCCCGCATCAGGCTCCTTGCTCAGCAGGGATCTTGCTTCTCCCTCTGCCTGCCCTTCCACCTGCTTATGCTTGCTCTCTCTTCCCCACTCTGTTTCAAATAAATAAAGAAATAAAATCTTTAAAAAAATGATAACATGGGGGCACCTGGGTGGCTCAGTGGGTTAAGCCGCTGCCTTCAGCTCAGGTCATGATCTCAGGGTCCTGGGGATCGAGTCCCGCATTGGGCTCTCTGCTCAGTGGGGAGCCTGTTTCTCTCTCTCTCTGCCTGCCTCTCTGCCTACTTATGATCTTTCTCTGTCAAATAAATAAATAAAATCTTTAAAAAAAAATGATAACATGGAAGCCACCAGTAGAGACACTGTGCTAGATTCTGCTGAGAGCTGACCTAGGGAAAACCACAGCCTTCCCACTTCTCAGCACACACAGCACACACACACACAGAGAAAACACATAGAGGCACAAAAGCACGCTTCCATGATTGTGGAAGGCCATTGAGCCATCTCTCCCCTCCCCTGGATGGCCACCTTTCTCCCCATAAGCACTTGTATTTTCATGGAATAAGTCCATCGTACGAGAGCTTGTCTTAGTGTCTTCAACCTGTAACCACTCTGAAACACTGTCTTTGTGATGTTATCCTAACCTTGATTTGGGAGATAGGATTAGGCATAATCAGAAAAAAACATGGGGCCTGCAACACATTTATGGAACATTTATTCTATGGTAAAGCTTTTCCATGCATGTTATCCTTCATATCCAACAGAGCTCTGTGGGGTTGGCGAAATTATAAATGATTGGTGTTATGGTTACTATTATTGCCAGCTCTGATTCCTGATTGCCTCCCCATCCAGGCACAGTGCTAGATACTTTGTACTCATTATCTAACTTAATGCTTCTAGCACTTCTGCTGGGCATATATAATGACCCCCACTCTACTAATGGGCCTCAGAAAACTTGGTGAATTATCCAGCCTCGCAGGGCTACCCAAGGGCAGAGCTCAGATCGGAACTTGGTCAGGTCTGACTCTCTGCCAGTGGTTTTTGACCTGAGGTTCTGAATTCACTGCATTTCCTCTTTGTCCCTCACACACCCCGGGGGTTTGTTTCCTTGAGGAGGTCTGACTCAGACATTAGGGCTGGTCAAGTACTGTGCATGAACCACACACAAGGTAAATCTTTCTGGAAGATTTATCTTTCTGGAAACTCTTAGAAACGAGTTTTTTCGTTTGTTTTTTTAAGGTGCACTGGAGAAAATTTTAAATAGTACAGAAACATGTAAGTGACTAGTCTCTTTCCAATATACAATATCTGTTAAACATATAGTCTTCTACCAAAAAGATAACCCATTGCATGTCCTTCCAAGAAAAAAAAAATGTCTATACCAGTTGTAAATTCATCCATGTATATTATAAATCCGCATATAATAGGTATCTATTTAATCAAATTGGGATTCTGCTAATATGTTTTTTTAATTGAAAAATAATGTGGTTATTTTTATAAATTTCACAATTACAGTTAGTTACACATACATAAACAAGGAGAAAGAAGTACCTTGGTGTCTCAGAAGCAATTATTATTAAATTTGTATGTATCTTTTTTCTTTACAAAATTCAAATATGTTTATCTATTTTTCTTAAAATGGCAAGCACACTCTAGTCTGATTTTTTGGGGACCTGACATATTTTGGTCATCTTTCCATATCCATAACTGTGCTCTGGTGGTGCGGTTCTAGTGACTCCACATTAAACCTTCATCACTTCCTAAATGAATCCCTTTTTGCTGGGCACAGATGCTCTTTTCAATTTCTCACAGCCAGAAGCAATGCTGCTGATTTACCTGGGCTAAGTGAAGCTTTTAAATGCAAATTGATCATTCTTCTCCGAAAGGTTGTTCCCATTTATACTCTTTTTGCAGCAGTGTGTTGAGGGTCTGTTTCCCCACACCTTCAGCATCACAGCGTGGTTATCATTTTATAACGATTTGTATTACTCCCCAAATGAGCATTTATCTTTGTTTCATTGATAATGGGGGGGCTGGTTTGCCCCTCAGCTGGTTCCAACATCATTCTCAACTTCAAAGAACACAAGGTTGAACAAGAAAGTTTTCACTTTTTACATGCAGCCCTTTAAAGCTCTCTGGCTAATCTGTAATGTAGGGTGTGCAAATTAAGTTTTTTTCCTGTGCTTAATCCTTATTAAAGCACCAATCATTAGGACCCCAAAATTGCTATAACGAGAGTGCTTAGGAAACATAAGCGATCGATAGTTGGTACTTGGGAAATAAATGAAGCAACTTTTTGCTTGTTTGTTTTAAATCCACCTTGGAGCTGAAAGACTTAAAATGACTAGATTGTGAATTTCTTGGCGTTTCATTGCTTATACATTGAAAGAGGATTTTAAAAATATATTTAATTTGCATTAAATGTCTCAAAAACTAGAAAAGATGTATATAAGTTTTTTTTCCTTAGTTACTCAAGTTTTCATTGGTGGTGGTGTGGACCCAGTCTCTTAGTAGATATGTGAGAGGCCCCGAATTATTTATTTATTTATTTATCTAATTTCTTATTTATTTGAGACACAGCTTGCATGGGAGTAGGAGGTAGGAGCAGAGACGGAGAGGGATAAGCAGACTTGCCCTGAGTGCAGGGCCCAGTGTGGGGCTTTTTCTCATGACCCTGAAATCCTGACCTAAGCCGAAATCAAGAGTCCGATGTTTGAGTGCTTGAACCACGCAGGCTCCCCATGACCAACCCTGGTTTTAAGCTCATAAGCTGGCATGAGGAAACCAAGGCTCTTACTCCGTTCTCTCATCCCTATTTCCCACAGGGAAGTGTGGCGGTCTGTAGCATGAGGCCATACTCCACCTGGGATGGTCAGGGGAGACTTCTTGGAAGAGGTGACCACGAGCTTGATTTTGATTTGACAGGACAACATCACAGGGACTTACTTTTGTCATTGGGGTGTTGGTAGTACTCTGTGAGGGTGATAGTACTCATTTTGCAAATGTTCATTGCTTCAGTATCCAATCATTAGTAAGTAATTTTAATTGAGCTTGGTTAATAGTTCCCAGGAGTTTGAATTTCAGGATCCAATAAACTTTTTCAAAAGAAGACAAAAATGAGGATGTGAACTTGGGCTTGCTAAAGGATTATTTATTTTTACCTAAGGACAGTAAAAACAGCAACCAAAAATATCAGCAAAATGTAGAAACATGCCTCTACAAACAATCAACATTACTTTATAAAAGAAACGGTATTTTAACACCAAAGTTTGTGAGGACATACACATAATCTAAAGACCTTTTTCATTTTATTAACTCTTCGTCTTGAACTAATTTTAGATGGACATAGAAGTTATAAAAATAGCACAGAGAGCTCCCTTCCTTCCCCTGATTTTGGCAGTTTATCTAAGCATCATGCAACTACCAGAACCAGGAAATTGACATTGGTCCGAGCCATCCGCTGTGCTGCCCTGCTGAAACTCCACCCATGTTCCCAGGGAGCTGCCTTAAGTTTTAGGATCTGGTCCAGGATCCCACATAATCTTTAGTTGTGTCCCCTTGGTAGCCTTCACCCTTTGACAGTTCCTTATTCCTTTCTTGTCCTTCCTGATTTTGAGAATCTTGTATGTCTGATGTTTTTCTCATGAGTAGATGGAGTTTAAGTGTATTTCTGCAGGACTATCGTAGAAGGGATGTTGTGTCCTTAGTGCATCAAACCTGGGTGTCAGGATGTTGACACGCTCTCTTATCACTGGTGATGCTCACAGTAAAGTAACCTCGATTGTTTGGTGAAGGTGGTATCTGTTGAGTTTCTCCAGTGTAATGTTACTAGTTTCTTCTTCATAATTCAGAAGTATTTGGGGGGAGATGCTTTGAGACTGTGCACATGTCCTCTTTGTCCTTAAATGTCAACACACTGACCTTTAACATCCATGAGTGGATCTCATCAGCAGCAATTAATAATTGTGATGTTTGCCTAATGATGGTTTTGTATTTCCCTCATGTTTTTTCCACTTATTAAATTGGAATTCTCCTGAAGTAAGAGCTATCTCTTCTCCTCCATTTATTGAGTCAATTATTTATATTAGTGTAGACTCATGGGTATGTATTTTATTGTATGGCTTATAATTAAGTATTATCATTATTTATTTTGTTGCTCAAATTGTTCCAGCTTTAGACAATAGGATCTTCTTTTCTCTGTCTTCTATCGTGGACTGCTAGTTTAATTGAGTGAATTTCTCTCCTCACTGAATTCCTCCCAGCTCCCCATTTTTCATTTCATAACACCATAGGCTAGCAAAAACAGTCACATATTTGGGACACATTGGCCTAGGGAATGGAAAGGGATTCATGGGAACATGCTTAGTGCCGAATTTGTGTCTCGTCCTCTCCTTTAGAAATAACAAGAGAAGACACAGGAAAGTAGTGATGGGGATATGAAGCAGGATAAAGAAAGAATATGTTGACATGGGACTTGCAAGAAAGGCATTTCCTCTTTCAGGATTGGAAGGGCCTTGGGAGGGGGCTGCTTCCAGGGAGTAGCGTAGTTCATTAAGAACTTACTATGTGCCAAGCAGGTGCAAGGCCATACAGGCTACAAGCATAATCTTACCCAACCTTTCCCTAGTCTTACTGTGCAGGAGAGTTTCTAGTGTTTCCAGGAGGTCAAAACACATAAAGAAAGTGGCAGAGTCAGGATCGCATCTTGGTGCCCTGTCCCCTGGGACAATCTCTGGGCACTTTTCACAAACTCCTTCTAGGCCTGCAGTGGGACAGACATAGAAGAGAACATTCCCTGCCTGTTCTCTGATGACATTGCTACCCCCATTTACTCCCCACCACAAAGATCTTTTTATTCAATATCGGGGGGAGGGGGGCCAACCAGAGTTTCTGTGTAGTAATCACTGGTGTGTGTGGGGTGTGTGTGTGTGTGTGTGTATGTGTGTGTGATATTCTTCATCCTACTCTGTCATCTGTGGATTTAAATGTATTTATGTCTTCCTGCCCTGTTTCAAAAATCTTGCTTTTAGAATATGCAACTGTGAGGAGTTTTAATTTACAGGGACTTCACAAGAAATCTGCACCTGAGAGTCCCAAAACATAAAATGTCCCTCTTCCTAGTGAATCTATTTGACCACCGTGGTTCCTTTCTTCTACTAGGCCTCCTGTCTTCACCCTCCCTCATTCTGTTAGAAACAAAGAAATGGGCCCTGGAAGAGATAAAGAGATACAGCTGAGATAGTGTGAGTTCTTAGGTGGACAGAAACCTGCCCAAGGTCACATGGGGTTTAGGGGAGAGCCTGAGTGAGAAGCCAGGGGTGTGCACTCCAGGCCACCTCTCTCCACCATCTTGCCATGGCACTAGCTCAACACTACCTGTCACTATCACCAACAATTAACTGAATGAGTGGCTGAGAGGAATTCTTCCAAATGGTTTCTTAATAATAAATGCTTACATTTTCTCTTGGCCCCAAGCCAAATCCCCCCTCTCAGTCTTGTTTTCAAGGTTGAACATTAGAGTTAGTGACCTTGCCCTTATCGGCCTGTGGATGTCGCTCTCTGTCCATAAGCCTCCTTTCCAGGGACTGTGTTTGTAGCAAAGACTATAATTTTATTTTGGGTTTGGATATACTGATTACATTTTAGCTTCTGGTATACTTTCTCACCTGTCACAGCCATTAAATTTATTTTAATAGTTACTCTACCCTCCTGATAGCCCGTAAAGGGGGAATTGGATATTGTCTATCAATTGGTTAGTCTGTGAACTAAGGCTATATCTAATTACAAGGCATTGTATCGGTTCTGATTTATTAACCATTTACTGGGCTTCAGAGAAGGTAGCATTTTTAGTAGCACCAGTCAGCTTGGATGTAGCCTTCCAGGAGGGCAGAGTGCCCAGACTATCAGTGATCTTACAGTTATTACTTTGTGTCATATATAATCTTGTTTTTTCCCTGCAACAAATAAATCTTTGGGACTCCCTGAAAAAAAAAAAAGGAAAAAAAAAAACATTTGCGGTTAGAGTATAATAAAAATAAACCGTTTGTCATGCCTGCAGCTGACATTTATCAGCCCGTTTGTGGGTGCTCTTTCTCTCTCTCTATAATACAGAACATAATTTGTCACTTTGTAAATACATTCCAGTCTAAATCCCTGCCAGCATCTGTTAGTGTTTGAAGGATTAATGTGCTGCCCTGTGTATGTCTGCACTGGCAGGGAATAGTGCAGCATATGATTATGGATCTTGGGAGAGAGGGGAACAGGGTGTTTTCTATGCTTTTTATCTATACACGTGGTCTTTCTGGATTCTTCTTGAGTGTCCTTATCTTCCTCCCATTCTGCTTAGGTACCTGGAATTTCATCATCTGCAAGGCTTCTGATAGCCTGCCACCTTCCCTCACCTGTTCATGGTCACGGTCATAGTAATAGCCCATGTGTCCTGGGGGTGGGCAGTGACAGATGATTTGGGATCATTTAGACCCGGTTCAGACTCTCCATTCATCTAATTTACTTAATTTTCATTTTCTCACTTAGGGCATAAAGATGCTAATACCTACTTCTTAAAGATGCTGTGGATGAAGAAAGAGACCTGTGTTGATGCAAAGTGCCAGGCTGGGAACGGGGCCCAGAGTAACCAGTGGGGCCCTAGCACCTTTCCTCACCGTTCACACGCGGTTGGTTGGCCTGTTGAAGTCCATGAATCAGGCAGCAGCTGGGGGGTCCTAGTGTCACGAAACCACTGCTGGTTATGACACCGCTTCTTTTGCATCTTTTCCCGTTAGTTAGAGGAGTTTGTCTTTATTTTGAAATATTTATATCCTTGTAAATCAGGTGCTTGGTGGGTTCCTGCCCCAGAGAACATTCTTCCTGTAAGAAACTGTTTCTCACGAGGGCTTGGTACTGAATTCTGGCAAGGCTGAGGGACCTAAACCCTCACTCATGGCTAAATGATTCAGGTATCTGCTGGGGGAACCATCTGTACTATCCCCAGCAGAGGCATGAATTCTCCTGAGTGATAATGTAGTCTTTTTTAAAAAATTTTTTTAAAGATTTTATTTATTTGACATAGAGAGACACAGCAGGAGAGGGAGCAAAAGCAGCGGGAGTGGGAGAAACAGGCTTCCCGCTGAGCAAGGAACCCGATGCAGGGCTTGATCCCAGGACCCTGGAATCATGACAAGAGCCGAAGGCAGACGCTTGAGGACTGAGCCCAGGTGCCCCTGTGCCAATGTGCTCTTAATTCTTATTACTTTATGAAATGGCTCTAGTCTGTCAGCACTCTTATTCTACTGTGTCATTTGCATTAGAAAAATTCTAGGACGTGGAAGGAATGGCCTTATTGGTAACTCTTTTGCAGGCAATCTATTTCACGTATTCATTGTTTTGTTTCTGTGGGTGTGCTTCTGCCTAGCCCAGCCCGTGTCTCTGGCACCTACCCCCATGTCTGTGTTTGCACCTCTCTTCTCTCCAATGAAGAACAGGTGTGTAGGCCTTCTTTTCATAAAGAGAAGCATGGTTTTGTTATTGTTATTGCTGTTTAGTTTTTGTTTTTCTGAAATATAAATGCTCATTAACAGGACAGAAATATCATGTCCAAATGACCAGTGTCCAAGATGGGGCTTGTTATTAGGATTCTGGAGAGAATTTTGAGCAGATCTGGGAACATACCTTTGAGCCTGGTGGGAAAAAATGTCAAGTCTTCAGACCCCAAATGCGTAAGAATTTGCATGCTTAGAAAATGTCTAGAAAACCCAGTTTGAAATTTTGACTGGTTTTATGAACTTCTAGAGAGTCTGAAATATATTGCAAAAAGGTTCAAGTAGACTGGCAGAATTGTGGGGACTGTTTAGTGCTGAGACTTACAAAGTGTGATGCTCCCAAAAGTTAGATCATTTAATACTACACACGTTTTGCAAGGAGCAGTGTTAACACATGGCTCACTGCTAAGTCTATTGTCATCCTTAATTCTACACAGTTTGGGACTCTTCATGCTGTGTGTTACCTCTATTGTTATCAGATGTTCTGTGTGATAAACAACATACACTCTAAGATATGGTTTGATGTTCTTTTTTCTCTTACGTTTATTGGAATCTATAAATCATAGCAATTACAAGACTGTCAGATTTGAGGAAGCACACCTAATTTTCTTGACTGTGTTCTGAGATGGAGGTCAGCAAACTATGCTCTGCTGAGAGGAAATTGAGCCCACTGCCTGTTTTTTAAATAAAGGTTTATCAGAATGTGGCCCTGCCCATTTGTTTGCATTATCTCTAGCAGCTTTTGTTGTCATGCTGCAAAAGTTGAGTAGCTAATGTGGCCCACAGAACCTGAAATACTTCCTATCCCGGCCCTTTCAAGAAAAGAAAAGCTGCTGACCCCTATTCTGGAAAATTTATGTCCGTTGGGGAAGAAAAGTTTTTTCTAGTAGATCAGAATGAGCAGGTGGTTTGATTCCTATTTTATTTCCACACATATGGAAACAATTGAAAGTACACATGACTTGTTATCAAATTTGGTTAATCCAAATCCTGGAGCATGGGGATAGGGCAGAGGTTGAGGTTAGCTGTTTTTTTTCATAATAATGTTAAAATTTTAATGGTCAAAGTAAAACAAAGAAGTGTTAAAGATTTCAGATTCATAGAAGGAAGAACATTCTGAGAAGTGAGATATGTTTGGCCGTACCAAAGTCTTCTGGAGTCGGATAATTTCAGGGTTGGGAATAGAGATCTGTTGTTAGGACAGTATTACTATCTTGTAAGGAGAATTGGCTAATCGGATGGATGGAAAACTAAAATCCCAGTTCAACCAGATACTAATTACATGATTTTTTTATCTGACTTTTCATACTTGCTCAGCCTTTCTTTTATTTCTAAAATACTGATAATTTAGGTCTACATCATAAGGGTTTCACCGGGTGAAATGTGGCAAAATCTGTAATCGTCCTTTCCCTGAATGGTATCTGCCAGAGGGGGTGTCTTCCAAGTGTTTGATTCGTAGTGAGGGTTTGCCTCATGGAATGGATTTTGTCCATGTCAACAGGAGAAGGAAGGATGTCTTAAGGTTCTACCTGTGTGATGACAGTTGACACCTGGTTTAAGTGGGAAGTATGACCCTCAGCCATAATGCCCCCGAGTCCTTCTGGTGGTTGCTGGCGGTTGCATTGCACGCCTGGTATCTCAGAAGGGAGTGCAGCCTCATAAAAACAGTGCTTGCCTTTAGGAAAAAGGAGCAAATGCACCAGGGTGTCCGTTTACAGAGGTGAATTTCTGGGTCACCCCATCACACTGCAACAGCAGAAGCCCTGCCTGTAGGGAACTTGTGTGTTGTCAAGCCAAAGGGAAAGGGGAAGATGCTGTTTATAAATATTGAAGAGGCAGGGAGAGCGTGCACTAAGGCCAAGCTGCTTTAACATGCATGCCATTCCAGAGTGGCTTCTAATGGACATTTATAAGGTGGTGTCCCCCGCACTCCTCCTCCCCACTCTAATGCTGTCTGAGATGAAAACATGCAGTCTGTAACTTAGCTGGCTTTTAACAGAATTACCCAATGTGATTCATTTGTCCCATTTGGCTATGAGAGAGGAGACCACAGAGCAAGTCAGATGTGCCTGTGGCTGTGTGCCGACACCCCAACCCACCTGCTTTGTGCGGAAGGACAGGACATCCGGTGGCTGCTTTGACTGTGCGTGCAGGTGTTGGCCTCCCTCTGCCACTCTACAGGGCTCCCTTGTCCTCAGCTTCTGTGTGAACTACATTTCCTGAGGAATCCTGGTTCCGTTGTCAGATGAGCCCTCACAAACCCAACACTCTCCCTCTTTTCTCGGAGGCACATACCATGAAACTATCTGGCGTAGCCGCCTTCAGTGGAAAAGCAGTTCACATTAACCTGATGTATCCTACTGGGCCAAATTTTTTTAATGAATTCAGAAGTCACGACGGCTGTTGTCTCTCAAAGACTTTCTCAGGTTTATTTTCTGCGGTTTGGTCTCCAGAATCCCTTGGTGTTTTTCAGCTCTCTGATGTGCCGGATCTCATTGCTGCTTGCCAGCCGGAGGATTCTTCTTCCCCCAGCACGTGTCTGTCTTGTGACGTCTGGGTGAAGCGATGGGCTGCGGTCCACACAGAGCTGACACGCTAGCTCTTCTCTTGAGCTTGGCAGGGGCTTGATCTGCCTTTCAAGGGGTAGACACAGGACAGTTTTCCTGAACGATTTCGAGCATATGACACAGATCCACGTGGCTGTCCCTGATCAACAGGTGGCTGTTGTTCACTTGGTGAATAGCTATCCCAGCTCCTTTCACCCAGGGTCCCTCTGGCCCTAAGAAATCCTTACCATCTACATTCAGCTTCTGGACGGAGAAAGCAAATACTCGCCTCCTAATTCGTAAGAGGAACAGCCCAGGAGTTACACACTCTTCCACTAACAGGCCTTGGGTAGAAGCCGGAATGCCCCACCCACCTTCCTGCGTGCTGGGTAGTGTACTTTCTGGCTGCATTCCCTTCTCTGCAAACCCCACACTGTGGGAAGGGGAGAGCTAGTTTGAGAGATGCTAATTTTCTCTGTCCACGGTGTGTCTTCACTGTATAACCTAGAAGTGATTTTTAGATTCTAACCCGTTGGTTTCTGCCTTTTAATATGTAGATTTAAGTACATTTATATTTCTTGTGAGTATGGCTATATTAATAGTCCCTTCTGAGTGTCATTTCATGTTTGCTCTCTACCAAGTGTTTTCCTTTATTATTTATTGAATTCTTTTTGGATACTTTTTTGGATTGATCCATTTTCTTTATATGCCACGCATCGTCTACATCGTTCCGTCCCCGGCTGTTGGTGTGGAAGCTGAAGATTCTCCTTCATTCCTCCTCTCTCCTTCCCTTCCTGCCTCCCTCCCCCCGCCGCCCCCCCTCTTTCTCTCTGTCTCTAAAGTCACTCTTGAAATTTTTACGTACAAACCTAAATTTTCTCTTACAAAATATGCAGCTGCTTTATGCCTCTCATGTTAACCAGACCATCCATGATTTAACGATTCAGTGCAGTCTCCCTCCCATAAAAAATATCTTCCTTGTAGTCATTTTGGTTCTTTCTCCAAGTCCTATGCAAGTGTAATTTATTTGGTCTTGCAGCTCATGTAAAAGATGCACAGCATTTGGGGAGCACTTGACTGTGACCTCTCTTTCGTGTGCATTCTCATCTGTTTCTGCCTTTATGGGTGTTTTGTTTGGAACCTAGAAGATGCTGCTTAGGCATATGCCACATCAAGCGGGATACCTCATTTTTCTCCAAGGTGTGTGTGTGTGTGTGTGTGTGTGTGTGTATGTATTTTATCTTTTCCATATTATCTTTTGAAAGCCCTGCCTTGTTTCTGTAGAACTTTTGAAAGGTTTCTCTCTTTGGATTCATCTGTAAATTAAAAATAACCGTCATGGTCACTTCTCAGGTGCAGTAATACTGTTGCATGCTTACTGCATGCTTTGCATATGGAGTTTGGCTCCGTCATCCAGCAGTGTGGCTCAGCCTGCCAGCACGAAGCCACAGGAGAAGTGCCTGGCTTCCCAGATGGCTTAGAGAAAGCCGTTGCTGCTAACATCACCAGCTGACTTTTATCTCAACTTTTGAGTTTGTCCTGTTAGGTGATCTGATATTTATTCCTTTGTTTCCTCAGTTAAAGCCTGTCTCAAAAACCTGCTTGGTGCCACTTTCTGGGTACCAAGTATGTGAGATCAAGGTGTAAAACTTTGTATTTTAATTTACTATAAATGTCATTGTGAATTATTGGTTGTTTAGATTTTCTTTCTTAGTCTCCGGCAGCATTCATGGGAATGGAAATTATGATGACCTTCTTGGAGGACACCCAGCAAAATCCATCAAAATTTAAAGTGTGGGCATCTCTTGATCTGGCAATTCTACTTCCAGGAATTCGTCCTCTAGAAACTATTCTGGTGTTGCAAAGTACAGGTATTGAGGCATCACTCTCAGTAACAAACTGGCTTGAGGGTTATAAATGTTAATCACAACAAGAGCCATGGGTAACGCTCCCAGAGCATCTGTAGCAGGTGCTTGCCCTGGCTGCTGTCTCACTGAGTCCTCACGGCAGTCCCAAGGTGGAGGGGCTTCCATAATTTCTGTTCTTATAGACAGGGAGGGTTAGACATCGGGAATTTAAACAAGAAGTTCACAAAGCTAGTGAAGGGTGTAGAGGGCCGTGTCCTCCTAAGTGGATCAGTTTTTAATAAATGATTGAGCAGCCCCTTCAATGGCCTAAACATACTGGTTGGAATAAGTGGGAGTAGAGTACTATTGAGATCTATCCAATTATGTATGAGTCAGGGGAAAAACAATATTATTATAAAATAACGCATGAGCTACAGTGCTGCGTTTGTATGAAAATGTTGTTGTGCCATGTTTTTAGATGTGTGGAAATTGTATTCCGGAAGGATTTGGGTCCAGCTGTCACTCTGTTCACCTTGGGGCAGTGGGTTTGGGAGTTGCTTTCACTTTGTAAAATCCACCGTGCATTACTTGTTTATGTCACCGAGCCAGTCTGATTTTTTACCACCCGTGACACAGTTCAACAGCCAAAGACCACCATGCTCTGATCAGAGAGCCTCTCCGCAAACTCACACATGCAGGGCGGCACCGTTGGCCTCTGAGGCCACAGTTTCAGGGGCCGTCTGTGCATTGTCCCATTAGAGGCAGGTACACCCTCCAGCAAGCTGTGGCAGTCAGAACTTTTCCAGTCCTTGCCAGATGTCCCTTCAGGAGTGGAGTGACCCTGCTTGGGAACCCTCAAGATAGATGCTGGCCAGTCCATGCGTGGTTCCCTCCACACCAAGGGTTGTCACGACAGTCACATCTCTCGGTCCAGAGTTCTCCAGACTTCATGAGTCCCTCATGGGGATTTCAGACTGCTCAGAACCGTTGCCAACAAATCTTGCTTTTCTCCCCCTCCTCCATTTAGCTGAGCCCTCTTGACTTGCCATCAGATAATCAGGGGGCCCCGGATCTCTGTAGTTTCAGCAGTGCACTTCTTTCGGCATCAGGGAAGCGGGAGGGTGCTGAGACTTCTTTATCTGCGACTTTGCCCAAATAGGGGGTTCCAGTGCTTAACAAGTTTCATTAAGAACACAGCTATTAAATATTCAAAATATATAGCCTGTTCCTGTTGAGAGTATAATTATACAGAAAATTAACTCATGTCCAGTATGTTGCCTTTTAAGCACATTTTTGATGTTTCCAGTACTTACATAAGATATAGGGCCTGTTTATTAAGAGTCTTCAACTGTGTATAAAACTAGAGCAGTCAAAAGTAATGGTGTCTGCTGAAGGATTCTTTATCATATGAATTTACCTTTAGTCATCTATTATTTATTTCAGCTATTTTATATGCCATTATAATAAATATTATGACAGAGAAAGCTTTTATGCTTCAACTTATTGTAGTACTCTTTACTTGCCTGCAATCCTTCAGGAAAATGTAACCATGCTTTACCTATAGTTAACGTAAATCATCACTTACATTAGAATGAAAAATTCACTATGAAAAAAGGCTCTTTCTTCAATAGCAAGGCATAAATGCACAATCATGTTGACTGCCAGACTCCCGTGCCATCCACTGTCCTTCCTTAAACTGTTTTTAAGCTGCAAAGTGAATGCATTGCATAGAGGGAAATTGGAAGGTTTTCGAATATTTTCACTCTCTTGTTAGTTTCTGGCAAGATAAGCATTTTTTATCCAGAGTGCAAAATATTGCCAATTACTGTCTGAGCATTTTTAATAGTTTTGCTTTACGTGGCACGTAACTCATACACCAGATTAAATAAGCTGTTACCCAGTGCAATTTCTCCTTGAATCAGCGTCACAATTACCTATAGATATTGATACAGTTATTTTATAAATTGAGTTCCAGCAACACAAGGCAAAATTTTTGACCTATATATAATGAAGAAAGAGTTGTCATGATTTTCTTATTAGAGATTTTGTGTATTTTGCAGGAGAGGGGAGGGCAAGATTAGGCGGTGCTTGTGGGGGCCCTGGAGTGGGGGTTGATGCCAATGGTTGATCTAAAGTTTAGGAATGACAGATGTAGCCCCATCCCTCAAGCCTTTACAGAAATCCTGGGCTTTGCCTAGGACTGTTTTTGGTTTGGTTCCCTACTTGGAGATGTAGAATCTTCTCTAAGAGTATTTTTCTCATTAAATAAATGGTAGCATGCAGACTGGTGCAATGTTTAGAGGCATAAAAGAGACTCTCAGACTCTCTTTTTCTCTTGGGTACCCTATCAGGAAGAGCATTTATCAGCGCATCCTTCTGATGTTTTAGGCTTGGCCAGAATTGGGCAAACTCCCCATTGGATTTACTCATGGTCTGGTGTGGGATGTTTGACTGAAAGGTACCAGAGCCGAAAGCAGATGCAAGAGTCTCTACTTCCACGTTCCCTGGTGAAGAGGCTGCCATTCACTGCCACCATTAACATGACTTAAATAATACTGGAGGAATTAGTGCTATGAAGTCCCACATAGGATATTGATGAATTATTAAACCAGTTTAGTTAGGTCTGTATTATAGTTCAGTGAATAATGTCATGTCAATAATGTGCTCAGCCCCAGTGTTTCTTGCTGTTGTAAATGTGACAACTCCTATTTAAGGTTTCAGAACATAAAATCAGGACTGAGAGTATGTAAAGTGGAAGGGTGAGAGACATCAGCATAATGCAATTAAGGCCCATTGGATTAGAATTTGCAGGATGCCATTAGCAATAAGCTCTGAATGTAGATTATTGCCTTGCTTACATTTTCTCCTTCAGCAGTAGGCTTCTCTTGTAAATTCTAAATGTATAAAATAAATATGATATAAAATAGATACAAATAAGAATATATAGATGATGTTAATTTCTTTAGAGCTTCTTGGTGTTCTGTGTTGAGGGCTGTGACAACAGGGGTGTAGCACAGTGTGGTGTCCGGCCAAGAGATGAGCTCTGGAGCTGGCCACATCTCCGTTGGAAACCTGGGTCTTTGTCTCACTAGCTGTGCCACTTTAAGCTTTCATCGGCCTTTGTTTTCTACTCTATAAAATGGGGGAAATAATGTATACTTGAAAAGATTTTTCATATTACTTTTAAAGGAAAAGTAAATGCCACGCATATCATAGGTGCTCTTTTTTATTTTTTCGGTTATTATAGTCAATGAGTATATGTAAATGAGAACTTTTTTTTAGGGAAACACAGAAATGAATTCTTCCATTAGTGAAGTAGCCACACACACATCAAATCCTCATGGACTGGCACCTTCAGGTTAGGATGTGCAGTAGCTAGTGGCCCTTAAATGGTAAATCTTGTATCTGCCATAGCATGTGCTGAGTTCCCACTGCTGAAGGAGAGTTTCCTCTGGTCCCGTGGAGTCTGGGCTCCCTGCTCTTGCTCAGCAAGAGGTTTCTTGGGTTTCTCCGTCTTTCTACCTCCAGATGGACTGTGTACTCTTCTTTTGACCAACTCAGACATGGTGCTTTCAACACAAAATGAAGAGCTATTCTCACTAGAGCTGCTGCCCTAGGACTATGTCAGAAGTGTAAGTGGTCAGGCTGAGTGGAGGAAGCAAAGGTCGTGTGCGAGCTGAGAGCATTTTGAAGTATACTTGGCTTGATTGCACTGAATGTGCCTCATAGTGCCCAATGGGTCTTGGTCCCGTACCGAATACTTTGGATTCGTTACAGGGAGAAATCAGACTGTGGAGCAAAAACATTGATATACCTCCCACTAATTCATAGGCACTTCATAATTAATGATGATTTTTAAGTAAAAGTTATTTTTTAAGTATAGTTGGCCACTTGAATTATTTATATACAGTTTCCTAAATGCCTCTTGCCGTGAGATATTACCTTTTCTGTTCTTCCATTGATGGCAAGCAGACTATGGGTGAGATCTTTCTTCTTACCTGTTGCAACGATGGAGGGGGTAGAAAATAAGTAAAGGGGGTGCAGTCCATGGAATATATATATTTACCACTAGAGGCAGAGTCAGTGAATGAATTCACGCTGATAAACATCAGCATGCTGCTTTTTATGAGGCACTTAGAGATCTGGAGGTTTTCCCCAGGGTTGGCCTTGATTTGAGGGCCTGGGGAGTGGGGAAAGGTTGAGGGGGAGAGGAGGTGGGTTATGTGGAGTATCGGGTTATTTTTGAGTATTGAGAGTGATTATAATCATGGCTTGGTATGAACCTTGGCTCTGAAGAGCTTTCAGAACTTCAGATTCTATATCTATGAAATGGTGGGTGAAAACTACCCCCATCAAGTTGGGATAGGTAGGGATAGAAGGTGCTGTCGGGCGAGGGCGCATATGGCCAGTGTTCTAAGATCACTCCCATTGGCCTGTGATGTCCAATTCGGCCCTTGCAGTGAAGAGTGAAGCAATTCAGTGCCAATGGTGACAGTGATGATGGTGATGATGATGGTGGTGATAATGGTGATGATGGTGGTGGTGATGATGATCCTGGTAATGATGATGGTGGTTGTGGTGGTGATGATGATGGTGATGATGATGATGGTGATGATGATGGTGGTGGTGGTGGTGGCGATAATGGTGATGATGATGGTTGCAGTGATGGTGATGATGTTGGTGATGATTATGATGGTGCTGACAATGGTAGGAATGAAAACAAACACAATCACAATAAAGACAATCATTGCTAGCAATTACAGAATACTTGCCAAGTAGTTAGGCACTATTCTAAATGCTTTACGTGTATTACCTCACTTTCTGGTAAGGCAGGTGCTATCATGACTTTTGTCTGACAGAAGGAAATGTTGAATGCACAGGTGGGAGATGTAACTTTCCTGTCTGGTCAGTGGAGGAACCAGGCAGTGCAGCTTGAGTCCATGGCCTTCACCAGTGCCCTTTGATTCAGACCACTTAAGGAATTTGGAAACTGGATTACCATGGCCTCCAGGGGATTCAGCAAGCCCCCTTCCTCCTGCTTTGGGGTCAGGTATCATCCTCAAGTGCCGAGTTGCTATTCATACTTTCTCTGAGTTATTGAAGTTAGTTTTATGAAATGGAGAAAGGAGACCACAATTACTAATATGCTTTATTATTGAGGAACAACAGGTATCACATTTTAGTAGTGGCCTTCAAAATAATGATTATCATAGTTATGATTTCAGTGTCTCAGGCCTTATATACAGCATACCTCATTTTACTCTACACACAAGGCAAGTGGCCATTTTCCATTGAAGCAGCTCAGGCTGAGAGCATTCACGTAGCTGCCCTGAAGTCATGCTGCTGTTGCTGCGACCACGCTGGGCTGTGGCCCCAGGTCAGCCTGGGTCTGCTATCTCTGCTGTGGATGACAATGTCTCCCTGCTCCTCCACTTAAATACCACACGGTCCCCATATGGCTCTTTTGGCTTCAGGCAGTATCACATCTGAGTCACACTTGGCTAGTTTGTAGTCATAAAATGATATGAGTGATCACTCTTCCATCACAGCGGCAAGCAATCCCTTTGGTTGGGCATTTATAGACTCTTGAATCATTGAGGCAGATTTTAGAATGTAAATAAAGAATAGACCAAGAAAACTTGGCCTATCGAGGGTGTCCATAAACTGTGCCACCAGCAAGTGTCCTCAGATCCCAGGGAAATGGAGGAAGAGTATGTGGGTTGCTTAATTACTCTGCTTTTGTGGCTGAGCCTGGGGTGTCAGGAGCAGGTGGGCTTCTCAGCTGCTTCGAAGTTGCCTGATGCTTCCTGTGCGGGATGCCACCTGTGCAGTTCTGTTTTAAAAGGATGGGTACCGGCATCTGTATACATAATTTAAAGTAAATTTACATTCTTATTCTGCCTGAGACAAGAAGATATTGTACTGGTGTGATTAGAGAGCAGAGTCAGGATTTGGGCAAGGGTTGAGAGAAGCATCTGATTGCATTTTAAGATTCAAAGCTCTTGGTATGAAGTTCTTCCAGTTAAACAAAGCTGAGTGGATAAATGGATGGATGGCTCTATCTAGATGGCAAAGAAGAAGTGAGGGGTGTATGCAAGGTTAACAGTTTATTTCGGAGTTGGTGGGATTGTAGATGCTTTTTGTTGTCCATATTCACCTGCCTTTTCTAAATTTTTCTGTAATTAATGAAACTGTGAAGTGGAAAGTGGCCTTAAATAACCCTGGAAGGGGAAAGTCTTAGACTGTGTGTTAGTCGTTACCGTTCTTCATTTTACACACACACACACACACACGCATTTCCATTTCTTCCACTATATACATAGAAATACAAATACAGAAATACATTTAGAAATAGATACATATATATTCGATATATGCACTGTCTATATTCTGTATATGTATCTATTTCTCTATGTAGTTTTGAGGACATGGAGGCTAGTGCCTTCTGAAGCTGGGCATGACCACATGACTTGCTCTGCCACACAATGTGAGCAGAAGTGACATCTGTACTGCGGGGCGGGGAGGCCTTCAGATCTGTCCTCTGTGCAGTTTGTCACATTCTCCTCCCCACACGGTAGCGGCGAGTGATGGGACAGAAGGTAGAGGCCCTATCTGCCTGGGCCCCTGGCTAACCAGAATGAACATGGTTTTACTGACCTGGGATCAGTGTGTGTGAGTAGTGATCCTTGTTTTAAGACACCAAGGTTTGGGAGCTGTTCGGTGAGGACACTGGAATACCTTCTCCTGGTCGGTAGGGAGGCAGTCGTGTGAGCCGTACTAAGGAAGCTGGACTGTAGCTTATTGGCTGTTCTAACCTACTAAGGGGTTTTAAGTGAGGACTTTGTTTATGTGTTTGATTTGTCAAAGAGCAAACCCGGCCCAGAGAAAGCCTGGACTTCTTATGTTCTAGATGGCAAATGCTAATTTAACACTTCTAATGGAAAAAACCACCAGTTCTGTAGTGGTGGTGGAACAGTCTGTATCTTAAATGTGGTGATTGTCATAGGAATCTATGCGGAGTAAATTGTCATGGAATTATATAAAAAGATAGTCCAAATGCAAGACTCTGAGTGCATCCCCAAACTGGTCAAGCCCAGGTAATGTCTGTGGTCTCATGGGCTGTGTTTAACCACTGTAGGTTTTCTGCTTCTGATAATGTGCCATAGACATGGGTAAGATGTCACCATTGGCAGTGCTGGGAGGTGGGGGACTCTAGGTGCTGTTTTTGCCACTTCTTGTGCGTCTATAACTGGTTCCAAATCAAAGTTAACAGTAACAACAGGAAGTCTGTGAGTTACACCGGAGAGGTGCATTGTGATCAGTCCTGGATTCCTGGCCAGACATGGCAGGAAAGCTCACACTGGTGGACGGAGCCTCCGGCCCCCACCCAGCAGGCAGCAGTTCGTGGGTGTTGCCTGCGGTGCCGGGGCTGTGGGCTCCTGTTTTGAATGCTTCCCATGATAAACATGTCTATCATGTTGCTAGGTTTGTGAGACAGTCAGAAGAGCAGCCGTCCCCAACACACACACACACACACACACACACACACACACACTCTAAAAGCTGTGTGTTTTTTCTTCCCTGAACTGACCAGATTGCACATAGTTTCTCTTGCATTTCACAGGGTCAGTAGCAGAAACAGGAAACCTGATGCTGGGGGCAGGGGAATTACCTGAGTAATAGTGTGTGGACTTGAGTCACTGTCCCCAGGAGCCTAGTAACCCACAGCCTGTGGATTAGTCTGTTGAACTACTCGCTGGCTTGTGACCCCTTGTTCCCTCTGGATGTGTATGTTCTGATTTTGTACTTACTGGTAGTGGCAGCTCTGTACTGCATTTTAAAGTGAAGGGGGAGGACCAAACGACACTTACCTGTTGTAAGCTGCACGCACAGAAGGATGTACTGGCCCACTTGGCTGAGCCATCATTTCCTTTGAGAGATTGCTTTGGGGTCACCATCTGGGAATGTTCTCCCTGTTTGATGAGGGAAATATGTATAAGCATTTTTATGATACGCAGCCTGCATGTCCCACGGGGCTTCCCTGAGGGGCTTGGCTGAGAGGAACGGTGTCTTTCCCACTGCCTGCCCAGCAGCTTTCCTCTCGTGATATATTCCAAGTTCTGTAAGATCCTCTGTGTGGCAGTGAGCATCTTCTAAGTGAAGTAAGGCTGGGGCCAGAGGCCGTAGTGTGAGGGTCAAAGGCCACTTTATTCGCTAACTCTTAATGTCAGATGGAGTAAGAATCTGTGGGGAATAAAGGTTAGCTGTTGACAGACTCGGTACTCTGAAGAGATTTTAGTCATCGGTCAGTCATCAGCCACGGAGACAGAGAGTGAGTGGGGCTTTTCTCCTGGTCTGGAGGCCTAAGCTGTCTACATGGTGCAACCTCAGTCAGGTGCGTTCATTTCTGCGTCTGGTAGTGTCTTTCTCTAGAAGACAAGGGGTGTGGCCTCATGTCACTGTGGATCCTCCAGCTCTACTATTCTCTGGTCTAAGACAGAGAATAAAAACAAAACCTAACAAAACCCGTGTGGTGATATTTTCCCCTCTTCCTGGCTCAGGTTAAATGTTTCTCCTCCTCCTCCTGAAATGGGCACGCTTGTGCACCTGCCACTGTTACCCGAGGAAATTCAGTCTACATTGGTCAACTTGCCTTCACCACCTATATGCCTTTTGGGGATTGGGGTAGTCATTTTATCACCTTACATCTCTTTCCCTAAACCTTGGCTCTGTTAGGAGACATGCCCTGGATGGTCTGGGATCTAACAGCGAGCTGGTCCGACGCAGGCTTCGTTAATACTGTTCCATCCCCCACGCTGCTCTGTAGCCCACGCAAACCACTGCTTGTTGCAGACAGTGGCACACGAGATAACCATATCTACGGTATCTGGCGCACGAGATACCGTATCTACTTCTTGTTAAGTTTGTTAAATGCCTTCTCTCTTGCAGGCTGGGTGTGAGGTGCTATACACTCACTCTCACAAGTCTGTGAGGAGATCATTATTATTTTGCTTTCATACATGAGGGAACTGAGGCTCAGCTATGTTAAATGGCCCAAAGTCATTTGGCCTCCCAGCTGCCATTGCCTGATGCTTGTTGTTCAAGGCTGGGGACCTGGGTTCAGCCCAGCATTTAGGCAGCCAAGACAAAGTGCTGCGATGTACTAAGCATCTCAGCACAGTTTGTATCTCTTCCTGAATTAGTCAGTCGAGGTGGAGGAAGTGCCTGGCAGTGCCGCTGGCCTTTCCCTGTGTAGTGCTTGTCTCCTCGGTCCCACTGAAGCATCACAGTCTGGATGAGAATTCCCAGCCTTGCCATTTGTTCTCTGGGAATTAGCTTGTCTGGACAGGCAGGTGGCCCCGGCATTCTTGGCTGTATGTGCTTCGGAGGACAGAGGTCTAAGAAGGGATAGTATTTAACTGCGTACCCTGTAGGCCAGCCAGACTTAAAAATTAGGAGTGCCCCATAAACATGGGGCAAGTCTGAAAGGCAACCCTCATCTTTCCAGAATTATGCTAGGACACTGCCCAGTGGAACATGATTTGTTCAAATCCTGATGCCCCTGGCCTTCTGGTTTCTGTTGAGGAGAGAACATGGGCTTTGATGTCAGACTGACTGGGGTAAATCTTTGCCCCCAACTCTTCTTAGCTCTGGGATCTCTTACAAGAGGCCACATGTAAAATAGGGGAAGTAGAACCCATTGAGTAGCTGTGGGGATGAAGTGAGGAGGTGCATGGTCAGCCCCGAACACACAGTAGTCATTCTTACTATCCACGTGTGCTCCACCTATCTGTAGGGTTTTCCGGGTTGTAAAACCAGAGGTCTCTCTGGGATCTAGGTCACTCAGGGTCCATTGGAATAAATGAGTTTTGCCTGCTTTTGTACTTTTCTCTAAATGATTCGTCTTTAATTTTTGACACAGGCTCAATGGAATTATTTCAGAACCTGAATGGATCTGAAATCTTTTGAGATAAAAATATCATCTACTGAATTCTTGCATAGACCAGGCTTTGTCCTGGTGTTCCCCTATTTTTATGGGGTTTTTTTAGAATGCAGATTGAGAGGAGATGTGTGAGCCTGAAGACCCTTTGGAGCCTCCTCTGTGTGCTGAGTGAAATAGCACAATCCCCAGCCTGTGGTTTTAGCAGATTCCCAGCCTCACATCCTCCCAAACTTGGCAGTAAAAGCCCTGTTCTTCCATTCATTCCGATGATTTATATTCTCTCTGGGCGTCTAATATTAAACAGGGGAATTCCGACATGTTCCATAACACATTTACTGTAACTTGATACCATGAACTAAACTTGCTGTTATTTATCATTTCTTTTTATTTTCTCTCATTCCAGCACAAAGCCAAGGTAGAAGCAATGACCCTGGACCTTGCTCTGCTCCGTAGCGTGCAGCATTTTGCTCAAGCGTTCAAGGCCAAGAATCTGTGAGTGTTCCAGTGGAGGGTTATAGATCATAATATCTTGCTGTTATAATGTCTTTATCAGATGAACACAATTGGGAGAACACAAACGTGAGGCTGTTGTGTTGTCCTGGCGTCCAAACAGCAGGCTCATTTATATTGGCCCTGTTAAGGTGTGCCGTATTTTCTTGACTTCTTGAGTCACCCTCATTATGAGACATGTTGTCAATCTAATAACAGCTCCCCCAATAAAAAAGGAGAGATACTATTCGTGCACTAGGAAAAGTGGCTAGTAAAAACCAGCCGATTGTAGGACGCATCTTGATTACCGACATTTTTGCAGTGCATCTCAGAATCGAGAAAAAGCACATTTTCATTCATCCAGGAATGAGTAGCCTTATTTATCCAACCCTCCAAGGGGGCCAAGAATCAGAGCCTGAGACAGTTCTCCCGTTGCCAGGTCTGGGATGATTTTATCTGGTGTGTGAACGTGGCTCCAAAACATGGATTCACGTTGTGGGAAAGTTACTCTTCTTTCCTTCTTTTTTAGTCTTTCCAAATGTCCAAAGGAGGACGCCTTCACTAGGGGCTGGCACATGTTTATGCTGTCACGTGTCTACCCCCTTTGTAACGGAGAGAGAGAGAGAGAGAGAGAGAGAACAGAGCTCTGACCCGGAGCTGGGGAAAAGCAGTGGTGGCCAGCTCCATTTTAATTACAATATTTTGTTTCCAAGTGTTTATTTTTATGGTTCCCTCATATTGAGGGCAAGCAATACTGGTTTCTCATTTAACATAGCAGTTTGAATTTCATTTAAAAAAAATAACTGCATTTAATTTTTTTTTCAGTGAATTGATTTAAACACGAGGATTAAGTTAATAACAGTACAGGTGGTGCCAAGGATAAGACGGTTCCAGAAGTGGCACCAGGATGACTGAATTTGGGAGAATGCTGATAAATGACAAGTTGTCTTTGGGTTAGGCTGGGTTGGTTTTATAGTTCTTCCAGCAGATGATGGACGTGTGGGGAGGCATTTCAACCCAATAGTCAGAAGGCTCTGTAGAGATCTGAGCTCGCCGTGTCAGCCGGTGGCCAGTCGCTCTTGAGTCTGTCCTAGCGTCTCACTCTGCTCTTTCACACGGCAAGGAACTTTGTTCTCTAAAGCCTTTTAGCAAGTGGTCTGAGTCCTTGGGGTTGAAATACAAAGTCAGAGTCTTGAGTGGACTTGGACGGTCCCTGTAAATGCAGGCCCTGCGCTCACCCAACAGTTACTCCCGTCCACAGTGAGCTGGCGGACCCGGCGGAGCCTTCTGTGTGTGCTCTCTGGAGCTCCCAGACAAGGTCAGGTCAGGGTATAACTGCATCACTTGCTCAATCACTTCGCACACCCTGAGTGCCTCTGGAGCCCCAGCCGCTCTTCTGGGCTCTAGGAAGAGAGTGCTGGCCCCTGAAAGCCCACTTCCTCTCAGACGAGAAGCTGTAAGCTCAGGGGCCAGCAAGCAGTGTTATTGCTCAGGGCTGACTCCTCGAACTGCTTTTGGGGTTGTTTGGAAAAATAGTAGTAAAACAGCAATGAGCGGTAGCAGTTCATGTATGCAGGACTGTTGTGGGCCACACACTGAGAACCCTTTGCGTGCATTTTCTGATTTGCTGCTATTTCTTATTCTGTTATACAGATGAGAAGAGCAAGACTAGAAGGGGAAGGTGGGCTATCTGAGGGCCCACAGCTGGGAAGCAGGCACCCCCCACCCCCAGTGCCGAGAGACTCTGCTGCAGTCTCTCCAGGCCTCCTGCTCGTCACCGTGCGGCCCTGTCTCTCACTAGAAATGCAGTGGAAACTGAGATCAGAGGCAGTGAGTGACTCTTGCAGGGTCACGTGGGAGACTGGGAGCAGGCATGGGACTTCCCTCCAGTTCTGACTGTCACACTGTCACTGACACGGTGCGGCCTCTCTGTGCTCCCTCCAGTCCCTGGGTCAGGTCGCGCTGGGAGCAGCAGGCGCGCCAGCAGTTACATAACAGGACTGTCTTCCAAGGCGTAGCAGGACTGTCAGTTCAAGCAGTTCAGAAATCATCAAATTCAACTGCCTTTTGTAATCACCAACCTCAAACTCTTGGAGAAAGCTATCACCCATTTTGCTCTAATCCTAGATTTTAGCAAATGAATGAATTTTTGTACTTGTAGGTTCAGAAACGAAGGCGATTTTCCTTTTAGCAAAACCCTGTACCGCAAACCTCTTTTTATATGTCTCTCGAGATCCAGCCTTTTACACGGCTTAGAGAAATATTGTGGTGCGAAAATATGCATAAAAAAGTGAGCGATTTTACTTTTGAAATACTGCCAAAGTGAAATCTCTCCTGGATAGGCAGATGACAGTTTAGTACTTACGGGCCTTCAGATTTCGTGCACTGTCCGAAGTGAACGCGAGTGCAGGTGGCTGGGCTGCCGAAAACCACGTGTAGCCTCCTGCTTCTCATCACCTCCCATCTTCAGACCTCGAAATTTCCTTGTGTGTAAAACATAATGAGACATGAAAGAAGGCCTGCCAGTTCAGAACTGGTCTCCTTTTGTGCTGTTGGACTGAGGAGAGGAAAAACCTCGCATTGAAATTCCATGTGGACGGCCCGTTGACTACGCGTTTGGAAGCCTGCGAGCGCTCCGGAAGCGTGGCCGGCCTCCTCTCTCCGCGTGTATTCGCCCCGGTGCGCGCTCTAGCCTCCGTGCACCTCTCTGCACCGGTAGAGGTGGCGTATTGTGCAGCCCGACACACGGAAAGGTAGAGACAGATGCTAGATGTGAACGCTGCTGGAGGGGGCAGCCTGTCCTAGAGCCTGCTCCGTCTGCCTTCTACCGGGAGGAGCTGTGCCGTCAGCCCACTCCGGATGCCGGCTTTGTTCCGGGCAGGGGAAGAGAGGTGGAGGGCGGGGGTCTGTTTCAGAATGAGCACCACTAACAACAGTTGAACAAAATAATAGCTGCTAGCCAGCTTGCTGTTTATTCTGTGCTAGGCGAGGTGCTGAGCACTTGCACGTGGATTCTCTCTTTCATTTCTTATAGCCACTCGAGGCATTCGTTTTCTCTCTAGTTTACCAACTGAAAGGCTTCAGCCTTTCACGGAGAGGCTAAATCGCTTTTCCAGCTTTAGTGGTGTATCTGGCAGTTTGAACCCAAGTGTGTCTGAATCTAGAACAGCTCTTCTTGCTGTGTCTCACCCTTCAGTCCCACGTTTCAGCGCGATTCCTGTACTGGGATGTGCCTGAGCAAAACATTACTCCACAGTTTCGCACAATTTACAAACAGGAAACCTGCCCATGCTCTCTTTCAGTTAGTTCAAATCAATTGCTTGTTCAGATGCAATGAATGCACTTTAATCTGTAGCTTTCCCCTCTTTTTTTTTTTTTTTTTTTCTTAAGTTAATGCAGCTTGTTGAAGTGATAAGGTTGCCCTCAAGAGTTTTTTGTATCCTATACTGGAGGAACTGCATCCCAGTGGTGCCATTGAACATGTTCTTTTGTCTCCCGAATTTCTCAGGAAGTGTAGCTAACTCTAGAGCTTGGTCCAGTGCCCATTTAATTCTCGGGCAAGAGTGCTGCATAGGTGGTGGGGTAGTCTACCATCGAGAGGATGTACACAGCTGCTTGCCGACGCCAGCTTTGCTGGGCACAGCACACTCTGACCACCCCCTTCCTCTCCCACCTCTACATGCATTCATTCATTCCGCTCTCCACTCACTCTTCCGGGTGGTCAGGACAGGAATCCTCTGCCTGCTTCCAGGCAGTTCTCCCCATAGTTAGTGGTGGTAGTGGTCGGCCAGTGTGTCTCAGGTTGAATTATGTTGCACATTACTGGAAAGTTCCAAGCCTGAGCCTGTGGTAAGTCCCAACCAAACTGAATTTTGAAGGAAATTTTGTTTAAACTGCAATCCTGGACAACAGCCAGACTCCACACTGGCTGGCAGGCGGAGGCATCCATTTGAGTATGAAGAGCTGGGACCTTTACTAGTCATGCAGACCAAATACTGGCATTTTCTGAATTGGGCTCTGCAACCATAGTCCATTGTTTGGGGCACTTTTGTACATTTTCATTCCTGGTTTCTAGCTACTTAGCTCCCTGAAAAGTGCATATTTTGAACAGAGTGAGGAACAGTTTGACAGCTACTAGAACTAGAAGCTCTGTAGATACTTTGCCTTTTTCAGAAGATATAATGTTTGAGTTCTGGGTACTCCTGAAATAATGGACACCTGGATTCCAATCCTGGAGTTTTGAAAACTGGTAATGGCACATAATACAGGAAATTCTTGGCTTGGATCCCAGGTACCAATCAGCTCTTACAGTGTTGACCAAGTGTTTTGATTTCTTCTGAAAATTAATTGAAATCAATAGTCAGTTCATATTAAAATAATATATACAATTCTGATGGTTTCTAGAACTTCATTTTTGGTCATAGATCTCTACTTTACCTTCTCAACTTTCTGTCTCCAGTATAATTTAAGGAAATTAAACTTTGTTTCATTTAGAAAATAATATAGAATAGTGATGTTTTTAAAAAAAACTGCTAAGAGAACAGTTTTCTTTATTTTTTAAACATTTGAGGGGGACAATCTTTAACAAAGTTATTTATTTTTACTCTTTACTAAATTATTTTCAGAACTTGAATCTACTGAACCCAGATAAAATATTCTTGGATCCTTATTCCAAATTTCGCTGTCTCAGATCCTTCTATGGAAGTGGGTGGGCCATAAATTATAAATAAATTCTACATTTTGAGGGATAAATTACCCTGAAGACCGATGTGTAAATTACGGCTTAATCTTTCTTTTTCTTCTCAACTCAATTTTAAGAATAATGTTTTAGCCAACATATCTGCATTCCTCTTTGCTTGACACGAGAAATCCATTTCTGGTTTGCGTAGCAAAGGATCATATTGCTTTGCTTTTCTACACAGTATAAAATCCAAAAGAAAGGAGAAGAGGAGAGGCAGATTTTAGCCGTAATGAACTCTCTAAATCTAGATCTTAATTACGACTTTTTAAGGAAAAAGTTAAAAAGTCTACAAGTTAATTTTTCCCCATCCCATACATTTTCCATGTTAGGGTATTGAAAAATTATATTGTGAATCATTTAATATATATAGAAATATCAAGGAAGAACGATTCCCTCGTAAATAAATTTCTTCCCTCTGAAATTTAATTCTTTAGGTATCTTTTAATATAATTCTTTTTTAAAATTTCAGAATCATTTTATGTACTGTCATTTCTTATTAAACAAAAATACTAACTCACAGTAGTATAGTATAATGCAGGGGTCGGCAAACTTTTTTGTAAAGAGCCAGAGAATAAATATTTTAGACTTTTCAGGCCCTGAGATAACTGTTGCAATTACTCAGCTCTGCTTTTATGGCATGAAAGCAGCCGTGGACAGTATTTGAGTGGGTGAGCATGACTGTTTTCCAATAAAACTTTATTTGGAGAAACAGGAGATGAGCTAGATTTGCACAAGAGCCATAGTGTGCCAGCCATGGTGTGGAAAGAGTAGAGTTTTGTGGCACAGCAGAACTTAGATTTAAATCCCAGTTCTGCTATCTTACTAGCTGTGTGACTTCGGGCAAACTATTGGCATCTCTGTACCTTGCTTTCCAGATCTATGTGAAGTAGATTATCACATACCTTTTTTTTATGGTTTTAGAGAGAAGCGCTATAATGCACACCAGGGACACCTCAGTGTGTTGTGCCTCTGAGTGTTATTAATGTGTATTTTTCTTATCTTGATCTTAAGATGCTCTGAAAGGTTTTCAAGAATACATACAGTATGATAAAATAGAAATAAAAGTTTGCTTGAACAAGGAAAAGGGATGAAGTGGACTTGTAAGATGTGGTCCTAGTGGAAGTGTGGATCTTACAAGGACTTTCGCAATCCTTGAAAATTGGACCTGAGAATGAGCTCTGAGATCCCTGGCAGTCAAGAGCAGAGGGAAGATGAGCTTCATATTGCCCACAAGCTAGAAGCATCACAAGAGCCAGGCAGAAGTGATCGTCACCTGTAGTGATGCTCCCCTGAGGGTCTCAGTGGACGTCTTACTCTGCTGAGCATTTCCCCCTGCTCGTTGTTACTCTTTACCAAGCCCTTGATTTGAGGGATGCTTTGCAGTTTCCTTTTGAAGTAAATGCCTAGACTCTATTTTCTTTGCTGTTGCTACATATGTTTCCCTTGGCTTTTGGCACTTTCTCCAGATGATTAGTGTTGCTGTAAGAACATCCTGCTTTGAATATACAGGTGTATATGGAAAGTGTAGTGGCACATACTGAAAATAATTAGCCTGCGTGTTTTGGAGCACTGAAGAATCTTATGTGCCTTCTTCGCCACTCCTTTTCTGTGTATTTTTTTCATTTTCCCCCTTACTCCATTATTTAGTCAATGTTTGCAATTGTGCCAGCAACTGGGCTAGACACTGGAAGCGAACCATTTGCCATCTCACTTCTCCTGTGCCTTGTTTCTCTCTTAGAAGAGTTGTGAAGCTTAAAGACTTTTTGCTGGCTTCCCATGATGACTATCTTCAAAAACATATCCTTAGTGGAGAAGAGTATTTATTACATTAATTAGGGGCCACGTTGCAAATAAATTTGTCAGAAAAAAAAATTCAGTGAGCTTTTTGGCACCATTAAAAGTCATCACAGCTAAGGAATACATGAAACTGTGTTCGAATTAACCACAACGATGTTTGCAAAATAAACACTTTTGATTTCCCAACAGAATTCTCCGTTCAGCTATCACTATCATGTTTCATGACATCAAAGTGATGTATGTTAATTGAAGGCACACACAAAAAACTTCCCTTCCAGGAAGAATAAAAACCCAGCTTTGGAGGACAGATACAATTACTCTGTGGCTGCCTCTTCCCACACTCACCATCCCACCGATGAATACATAACGCATGTTATGTCTTTAGCTCTAGCAAATAATTTTATTGCTCATGCTCAACAATGACCACTTAAATCACTGGACTAGAGAACAAGCCAGCAAAGTTTTTCCATAAAGAATCAGGTATATATATTTAAATAATCCATATATATATAGATAGATAGATAGATAGATATTCTTGTCTTTATGAACCAGATGGTCTCTGTAGCAACTACTGTTGAGTGCATCTTGATTGTTGAGTGAGACGTTTGTAATTCGAAAGCAGCCACTGAGAACTTGTCAATGACCGTTTCTGTGTTCCAATAAAACTTTACAAAAACAAAAAGTGGGTTGTATTTGGGATTTGTGGTTTGCAATCCTCGGACCAGAACCCACTGTCTCTTGAAATGTAACTCATTTTAATAGCACCTTGTCTTATTATTTCTCATAATAGGAATTGGATTATTAGGAAATGGATTATGTTAGGCCTGGTCAAGATTATGTAAGTGTGTATAGCCAATGTTTGTATGCTTGGTTAATTTCAACTCTCTACAGATACTCTGCAGTACTCTTTGATACTTAGAGACTAGGAGAAGAGATAAGAGTTTGAGTAGAACAGTGTGCTGTGCTGAGGTTTGTAAATAACGCCGTATGGGAAAGCAGGTCAACTACAACAACTAAATGTTATTAAATAATGAAGACACTGAAGTCCTAATTTGGGCTTGGAACCATATAACGCTGATGATGATCAGCGTTATGATGATCATAATTGCTCATATTTATTACCTAGTTATTATGTGTCAAGCACAGCTAAGCACTTAAATGTCATCCCATTTTATCCTCACTAGGCCTCAGAGGGTAGGTCAAAAATGGTAGAAGAATGGCAGTGTCTCATGGTTTGACCTAAAGCTGTGATGAGTCACATTTCCTAGATCAAGATATTGAGGTTTAAAGAGATTAAGGACCTTGACCAAGGTCATGCTAGCTACTAGGTAGTTAAGGCTACAACTTGGTTCAAAACTGTGTGCTGCCACTGAGCTCAGCTGAAACAGTAGTTTGGAGAATCAGAAAGATCTGTCTCATTTGGGAAATGCATCATGTAGGACGCATTGCCTCCGAAGGCAATTTGTCCCATTAATAGGATGGATGACAATGCCTGCCTACAGGGACAATTATTAAGGTCACTTCAAGGTTGAAGGAGATGCTCCTTCCAGCCAATTTTCTATCAGCAAGAGGAAATTGTTTTGCTGAAATATGTGGAAATGAGGTTAAACAAACCCAGTGGAAGAGAGGCTCCTCCCCTCAGTTGAGGAACTCCCACTATTTTCACCAAATATGTGGAGGTGTCTGTCTGTGGAGTCAGTTTAAGCAGAAATGGCAGCTGTTACTCTCATTCACAATTGGACTCTGCACATTTACTCCAAATACCAGTGTTCATTTCCCCTTACTTCCTACTTTTTTTCATAATGATGCCCTTCAGGTAGGCAGAAGACGTCCAAAGGGTCGTTTGCTATTTAGGCGTCTGAACTGCCCCAGTGATCACTCTTAAACCCACACGCAGCCCTGACACTGTCCTGTGGAAGAACCTTTTGTTGGTGTCTTGCTTCCTGAACTGAAAAGGCTGCATCTGCTCATGTGGTCCCCCATGTCCTGTGGGGGCGGGGCCTTCCTCCACGCTCATTTATGATTGTGTCGTCCCAGCCTTGTGTCTCTGTACTCTGCTTACAGACATGTGTAGAGGTTCTGCCCCCCTGGTTCTGGGCCTGTACTCCTGACCTGTCCCCTGCCTGCTCACTGGATGACTTGGTCCCGCCCTCTACAGAGCCTCCATGTTCCCCCTAGCCCATCCCCTCCATGGTTGAATTGACAAGTCACTTAGCAGAGTGTCGACAACCCATCCAGTGATCTTGCCCCAATACTTTGGGGATGCTTTTCTCTTCATTGATTTTTTTTCATTAGGCTGAGCCCCACAGAGGCAGCAACCTTGGCTAATTCATCTTTCTCTTAGCTCGGGATCTCTGTTCCATACCTTTCTTCCATGGGGACCTTAGCAACTTCCTTCATCTCTCTGATCTTAAGTTTCTTCATCAGTGAACATGGGAGATCATGGTAATAGCGTGGGTTGTTGCGAGTACTAAATAACATAATGTTTCTAAAACATAGTACTACCTGATACCTAATCCACACTTGATGAATATTAGCAGGATCACCATTGTTGTTATCATTATCGGTATCCTTTGCAGCTATTACGTGTACTTCTTTGTAATAAGCTCACGAAGTGGATGGGTAGTGTGCGTGGTGTGTGTGGGTGGCTGGATGCATGGGAGGGAGGACAGAGGAACTAAAACAGAAACACACAGTTTCATTTGGTGACCTGAACTTTGCTTTTAACATGCTGATTCTCAGCCATTTACAGTTCTTGAACAGATACTTCCATGGGTGGTATAGAGGTTATACATTTACAAATCTTGGGAAACGAATTTTAAAGCAATCGTATGTACAGTCGTTATTTCAGGCAGGACACCCCATAAAAGTTCCTTGCAGGAAACCATGGACACCTTTGCCTGCTGGGAACCAGGGCTTTGCTGGAGTGGTGCAGACCACGTGGCTGAGCTAGGCTGGCATCGCTCGGCGTGGACAGGGACTCACCCCTCGGGGCTCTGCCAGGCCTGTTCTTTGGTCTACACTGAGGCCCCCCCCCCCCCCAGTCATCAAGGCAGCAAGTCTGTGATTACCCTCAGAGAGCTCTGGTTTATGTAAGGCTCGGGAAGAACATTTCAGTGTCTATGGTTGAGGATTTTATGTCCCATCTTGGCTCATGACTCCAGCTCGGCTTTTCTCCTTACACTGTCGGGCCACTCGCATTGTCACGTTGGAATGCTCCTTTCACAAAATTGACATGTTGGGGACTTGTGCTCAACCACACCGAAATCACATTTTAATAACATGGGGAACCGTCTCTTTTCCCCAGTACTTTGTCGAGAAGCTAATTCTTGTCAGCCTAAAAACTTGAATATGCATTTTTGAAATAAATCAGCGGTGCTACGCCGTGGCCGCCTGCTGAATATCTCCAAGGAAGATTGTGTTTTCCGTTGAACTACTTGTCACCACACTGTGTTTTTAAATTGTGAGTCCTTTGTTTTGTTCATTTCGTAACATCTGCCCAGTACCTTGTCATTCAGGAAGAATATAAATGGGTCCTCTCGGTTAGCAGCAGAGCTCTTATTTTCCCCTTTAAAAGTCACCGACTCATAATCAAGTAGGTATTTTAGCTGACATTATGCAATAATTGATAACCAGAAACAGAAGAAAAGGCTTCTGGTGTCTTGAGAAGTGTGAGCAGTGGGAAACTTGACAAATGACGTAGCTTTGGGAAGTGGATCTGGGCAAAGGTCTCCTGCCTAAAAAGACAGAGGTGTTTTAGCTTCCTACATCAGATCTCCAGACTCCCAGGGGACGGCCACAGTGGTTCTCAGCTCGGTTGTTAAAAAACACTGATGCCTGCCTGCTACTCCCATTCCGCTCTCTGAGATGCCTGCCTGCTACTCCCATTCCACTCTCTGAGATGTCCCTGGGGCATTTGGATTTTCAGAAGCATCCCTGGTGGTTCAGCAAGCTGCTTTGTGGGGGCACTGAGCCCTGCCCACCTCCTCTGACTCCACCATGTGGGGTCTTGGTTATTTTTGCCCACCCAGAGTTCTGCAGGGATAATCGCTTCAGCCCTTCTGCCGTCATCCTCTCCCCTGACATAGCTGGGAGCACTGACACGATCTCTGACAGACCGCCATCAACTGTGGTGTCAAACCAGCTCAGGTTCAAATCCCGTCTTGACAACTTAGGACTCTGAGCAAGTTACTTTGCTTCTCTGACCCTCAGTTTTCTCGTCTGTCAAATGGAGTATCATGAAGGGCCAGAGCCATGGATTAAAAGCGCTAGTGTTCATGTGTCAGGTGCATGCGTATCTGAAGAAGAGCGAATCCATGGTGAAAGGCAGCCGGGCCTGCTCTTGCGTCCCCCACAGCCCAGTGCAGAAAGCTCAGGGAGGTGGGGCACCTCCAGGGAGGCTCCTGGACCTCAGACTGAGGTAGCCAAGGGCCGGGGTGGAGGTCCGCCCCATGTGATATGGCTTTGATAGATGATGCTGGAGTTTGAGGTTTTAAGTTAGTGAAGGTGGCCCTTCTCTCTTTCACACACATTTGTTCCTCCCAGGTCCTGTCTTGTGCTTTCTGTGTTTTATGTAACTGTTGAGAAAATGCAGCACAGAGACCAGACCCCTGGAAGGTTGAAACCTATTCCCTGAATGCAGCCATACTGCTTCTCTGGAAAGGGTATTTCACACAGAGGATGTGGTGCTAACTTGTTTTTTTAAATGTACCTCTCTCTCTCTCTCTTTTTTTTTTTTTTTTTTTAGATTTAAAAAGCACTATATAAGTCTTATGGAACATTTTTGAAATTATAGGGAAACATACAGAATAAAGCCCATGTTAACCATAATTCCACAACCCAAGACAATTGTATGCATTTTTATTCTGTGTTCATAGATTCTTTTTTTTTTTTTTTAAGATTTTATTTATTTATTTGACAGAGAGATCACAAGTAGGCAGAGAGGTAGGCAGAGAGAGAGAGGGAGACAGGCTCCCCACTGAGTAGAGAGCCCGATGTGGGGCTTGATCCCAGGACCTCGGGACCATGACCCGTGCTGAAGGCAGAGGCTTTAACCCACTGAGCCACCCAGGCGCCCCTGTGTTCATAGATTCTTAAAAAGAAAGGAAAAAAAAAAAAAGGCTGTTTACCTATATTCTGTATTTACTTTTATTCAAAGATAATTGACATATCATGAAATTCACCACTTTAAGGCATTCGGTTCATTGTTTTTTTTAGTTTATTCACCAGGTTGTCCAGGTGTTACCTCAACTGAATTCCGGAACATTTTTGTCATCCTAAGACAAGCCCTCTAACCCATTACCTGTCATTCCCCAGTTCCTCTCCACTCCCAGCACCTCCCCGGAAACCACCGATCTACTTCCTATCTCTTTCTCTGGATTTGTGGCCTTTCGTGTGTGGCTTCTTTCACGTAGTGTAATGTTTTCAAGATTCCTCTGTGTTCCACATGTATATCTGTCCTCCATTCTTTCTTAGTGCTAGATAAGATTCCGTTGCTCTGATATCATGCTTGCTGTATCCATTCATCACCTTGATCAACATTTGGGCCATTTATTCTTTGGGGCTGTTAAGAATAATGTTTTTATGAATGTTTGTGTACAGGTTCTGTGTGGATGCGTATTGTCATCTCTCTTGGATATATGCCTGGAAGTGGAACTGCGGGGTCGGGTGGTGACTTCATATTTAACTTTTTGAAGAATCGTCAAACTTGCCTGCAGCCGCTACCCCTTGTACACTCCTCCCAGCAGCGCCTAGTGAGTCCAGGTTCTCCACAACCTTGCCAATGCTTGTTAGTGTTCCTTTTCATATTGAATTAAAGCTATCTTTTTCATTGTAGCCACCCTAGTTGGTGGGTAGGGGTTATGTGACGTATATTCTCTTATAATCTCTTTTTCTTCATTCTAAGAACAACATGGGCATTTTTTTTTTTTAAGGTCATCTGATGTATTTCTGTAACTTCAATTCTAAGGGCTTTACAGGAATGCATTGACTATACGTAAACTTACTTAATGAATTTTATAAAGTACAAAATAATGCCATAGGTTTTAGAAAATTCAGGGACTAATATGTCAAAGAAAGAAAAAAAAAGTAAAAATATCAACCTAATCTTTTTAAAAAATGGCTAAAATATAGTTGTTAGAAATAAATTCAACCTGATGTGTTATAATTCTAATAGTGGTAAGAAATAATGTCACAAACTTAAATGACATAGCTTTGTGCTTTGTGTAACCTATCAATTGTCCAAAAAAGAAAAAAACCAAACCATAAACATACAACCTTATTTTCATTGAACTTGCTATATCTTGGTTTCGTCTCATTTTCTGTTCATGGTGGAAGTTGGAGGATAAGGTGGACAGATTCTGGAGAGTGGTTAGCCACGGCTGCCTGTTAGGGTTGGGGGTGGGGAAGGAGCCCAGCTGGAGGCCATCTAACTCATTCTGAGAGTGTTAGGGTAGGTTTCTCTGTACTCTGTAACTGAGATAAAATTTGTACACCATAAAACTTACCATTTTAAAGTGTACGGCTCAATCTTATTCTTTCTGCTAAGTTGTACAACCATTCCCAATAATTCCAGAACATTTTCATCATTCCAAAAAGAAAACAGTGCCTGTGCTCTTTAGCCATTATTTCCCACCTCCCCCTGCCTCTGCAGCCCTAGGCAACAGCTAATTTTTCTGTCTGCCGATTTGCCACTTCTGGACATTCCATGCCAGTGGAATCATGTGATAGGTCGTTGTTTGCGCCTGGCTTTGTATAATGTTCTCAGAGTTTATCCATGTCATAGCATGATCAGTGGTTCATTGCTTTTTATGGCTGAGTAATATTCTGTTACACAGGTAGATCGCAGTTTGTTGATCTGTGCATCACTTGGTGGACATTGGGCTTATTTCCACTTTTTGGCTTTTACGAATAATGCTGCCATGAACCTTACTCCCAGGGCCTTGCTTTCTTGGAGGAAATTATGATACTTGGAAGTTAAAGGTATTGGATGGTAGCCTGGTGGGGACACTGAAACAAGTCTCCGGGGACCAGTATTCCTCCCACACTCAACACCAAGACCCTTTCAGAGCCCCTCTTGAAGGACATCGCCCAGCGGTCTTCCAATCGCCTAGAAGCCTGTCTCTTGGGGAGAAGTTTTCACTTCCACAGTCACAGCCAACAAGAGACATCAGATGTTGCAGTTACCCTTTCTTTCTTTCTTTCTTTCTTTCTTTCTTTCTTTCTTTCTTTCTTTCTTTCT
>NC_081573.1:50705224-50761152 GCF_022355385.1 Mustela nigripes
GGTTTGAGAGCCACTCGCAAAAAGTGACAGGCTGCCTCTAACTTGGGCTCAATTATTTGGTAAAGCTTTTTGTTTATTTGACCTTTCCTGACCCAGGAAATAATTCTGACCAATCATAGCTGACTCCCTTTGGCCCTGAGGTCTGGCTGCTTTATAGCTGATGACAGAGGGGCCACACTGCTACCACATCTGAATTAATCCTTAACTCCAGAGCTGTGTGCTGTTCTCCAGCAAGGTTGTATTTCTTCATTAGCTATTCCCAGGGCCCAGGGAGTCCCAGAGGATGTCAGAGTACATTAATTTTTATCATAACATGGAATCTTTCAGGTCTGAATGGCAGCGCACAGCTGTCAGGGGCTTTCTGAACTCGATTACAGCTCCATATATCTCTAGGCAAAACAGAGGCAGGAGTCCTCATTGGCAAGGGAATGTACAAAATGCATGAGATGTTTTATTGTTTGAGTAACTTGACCATGCACTTAAGCACATTCCCCAACTAATTTTTTTTCCCTGATGTCCATGTAAGTTCCCCTCTGCCATCTTACATTAAAACCTCCTCCCTTCGCTTTGCCCATATAAGGTATATTTTAAATAAGCTCTTTTGCATAATGGTAATGAAATCATCGTCTGGTACTTAGACAGCTATTCTATAAATATATTAAAAAATGAATGTTCCCAAGATTTTTAGCAGAATTTAGCAGAATTCATTTAGCAGATTGGTATTGCAGAGTTTATAAATAATGGCTTGTAATGCTTAATATTGCTTTGTGGCCACAAAATATAATTTTAGTTTTGAAGGAATGCTAATTTGTTTTCAGAAAGACAAGTTATTTCTTCATTGACTTTATATTCCCTACTTGTCAACAGAGTAGAATGCTTAGAAGGATGCGTTTTACTTAGAGAGGAAGCCCAGGCATTATTTTAACCTTGTCAGCAATTGCAAGAACCCCCTCTAAGCAGTGTCCTGTACTCCACTCCGCTTGGTAAGGATGTAAGGACCCCTTCCCACCTTTTCCCCACAACGAGGAAAGCGCAGTCAAAGAGAGAAGGCCCTGTTTTCAGTTGTGAAGGTAAATGTGTTCTTAGTAGGCATCACCAAGTAATTTACCGCCGCCTTTAGTCCTTCCCTCAAGTGTCCTGAAGAATTCTGACTTCTTTGTCATGGATGTGTTTTCTGAGGCCACGTGCACTATTCATTTAATTTTTCCCAGTGCAGAGCAGCCAAACAGCATGAGCTCTGTGAGCCACTGAGCAGTTTCCCAAAGTGCTCACATCACTGTTTATGTATAAGATGGACACAGGCAAACACTCTGTTTATCTTAACACAAACTAATTTTTAAAAACCCAAACCAGGGCAGCAACCTTCCTTAGCAGCTGTTTTTGCGAAGGGCAAGACTGAGAAATAAATACAGGTGCGTTCGTTTCCAGTGCATTTTTTTTTTTTTTAAAGGGGATGTAGATGGTCCTTAAATTTGACAAAACGTAGGCAGGTGATGCATAAGTGACTGCTCTGTGGAGGAAGCTGACACAGAGAGAGGCTGTGTGGGTTAAAGCCAGAGTACTGACTGTGCGTGCAGTGCTGGAGCCTTGTGAGTGAGGATGCAGACGCTGTCACCAGTGCCCTCTTACTTGATTCTCAGACATTCAGTAGTTCAGCCGACTTCTGTTGCCTCTTGGACATGGCGCTAGCTGTGGGAGCACAAGAGTGACTCAGCCATTCAGGGATTTCTAGCCCACTGCCATGACTTACTCCTTCTTGTGTCCGAGAAAACTGAGTTAGGGAGGAGGTTGTGAGCTCCCTCTTCTCTAAATGGTGCCTGCTCCAGTCCACCCCATCCACCAGCTTCTTCCCTTCCCGCGTTCATATGAATAGTATTCACGTTCTCTGAGTTCCCTTGTGGAGTTTATTGAACACTAGTTTGGAAAGTGTGGAAAGACTTCTTTCCTATCACGAGTGGTTTCTGCAGGACATGACCATCATTCATTTGTCAGATGAGCAAATGGGAATTTGCCAAGAGAGGCTCTGGTTCGTTTGCATTTTCTCAGTCTGCAGGAGCTACGTTCAAGTGAAGTTACTGGCTTATGAGTGTGGTTGAATTTATCCTTATGGTTCCCACTCTTCCATCCTTAGTGTGCTTGTCATTGATTGTCCAGTTTATTAAATATTCCCAAAGAGCCAGAGCACAGCAGTTCAGAAGTGAAACTTGGGAACAAGTGAACCTTTAACACCAAAGGGTCAGACCTGCATTTGAGATCTCATGCCATTTGGACTCAGTACTGTTGGTGGTGTAATTACCAAATGGGCGCATTTTTTCCTAGAAAGCCCCCTCGGCAGAAGTTGTGGGTATTTTCTTGTTGTACATCTTGCCCCATTTAGAATCAGTGAGGTTGAGATCTTGTTGCTGGGCCGGTATGTGATAGGATGGGGAAATGTAATCAAGGTAATGGACATGAGGTAAAGATTCAGGGAAATAACAAACACAAGAGTGTTTCTATTTTCTGTTAGTGTATGTACTGATATTCTGGAATTCACTATAAGAAGTTGTAAATGGTGCATGAAATGAAAAATTCCTGGTGGTCTCCTGGGATAAAGCCAGTGCCCCCACTCTATTCCTGCTGATTCGTGTGGATTATTTTCTTTATTCCAACTTAGAAAAAAAAAAAGAAACAAAGAAAGAAAAGTGCAGCTGGGTTATGTTAACAGCAGAATCCACTCTGGGTTAATTATTATGCTAATACTCGATGGTGTCTTTAAATTCTTGAAACATGTGTCTCCTTCAAATTTTAGAAGCATGACTAGACAGTTACTGACCTCCTATGCTGATGTTGATTTTATATGTTTCTATTTCTCTTGTTTTATTTGCTTGATTTTTTTGTATATTTATTGGGGCTCTTACCTCCCAGAGATACGGGGTAGGAACTGGAAAACTGTGTATAGGCATTTTGTAAGTATGGGAGACAATTATATACATATTTTATGTCTGTGAATTATTGATAGATAGCTTGTTCTTAAAGTTTAGCCAAGGTCTAGGAAGCAGGCAACCAAGAAAAAAAAAAGCCTGTTTTAGGTACCATCTCTCAGCTGATGTTAAGTAGTTTATGTTTTTCTCTAATTTTCACGACTAGCAAACAAGGTTGGTACTGTCATTCCCTTTAATCATTATTGCCATTGTGAGTTTGAGCACCTATTTTTTCCAGTATGTTACCTTAAACAAGCATTTTTTATGCTTGTTTGTCCATATACCACCTAAAGTCCCATTGACTTTTACTGTGGGTGTGCACACTGCATCTGGGGCAGTTGAGGTCTTGGTGGACTGCTGGAGAGTCTGGAACCTTCGCTGGGCTGGAGATAGCTGCACGAGAGAATGGCTGTGTTTCAGTTTATGCTGCCATCCGTGAGTTCAAAATAAGCCAGCCCTAGTGATCTGAGCAGAGATCCTCCTTAGAATTCTACAGTGATTTTTTTTTTCTTCTCCTGTTTCTGGAAGAAACAGAAAACTTAACACTTAACGATGTCTTAGAAACAGTTGTTTTTGGGACTTTGGGTCCTTAGGCCCTTTCTATTGAATTTCAGAGAATTTCCATATAGTATGAATTCCCACAGCTTCTTTGAGAAATGCCCCAGATGGTGTGACATTCTGTTTCAAGGAGGAATTGAAAAGTATTTCCCTTTACATAACATTACACTTAGCTCATTCTTTTGCTGTGTCGGAGATAGAATCCCCCAAAGCCACAATTGTGTTAATGTTCCACGGGTGTTTATTTAGCCTGTAAAGGTCTGTCTCGTTTTCCGGAACGTGTTATGATTCAGTTTACAGATCCTCACTGTAATTCAACCCCATGATGGCTGCCCCTGCTCTTCACAGATTCTTTCAAAGCACCTTCTCAGTCCTCAGTTCTGACATTACATGTGGTTATTAGGTTGCTTGGATCATCTCAAACTGGTCTTGTCCTCAAAGCGTAAGTAACTCAACCTTCGTGGATCAGCTAGAACCAAATCCAATTTTCTCCTGCTTTTTTGGCTATATTTTAGGTAATAATAAATTGTAAAACATGGCTATGGAATGTGATTTGTAAATCAAATGTCACTGGGAAGATAGCATTGATTTGATTCATTCATTCATTCACTGATTCATTCATTCATGATGTACCAAAGGCTTACTTCTTACTACATGCAAACGAAGTCTGGCCAAACAAAGACTTCTTTCCTATGGACATTGATTGTAGTCTGCAGGCAAAGATAAGGGACAGATCATGTCCCAAACAGTTAAGCAGTGTAGGAATGGACGTACCCCAAGCAGAATTGAAGCCCCTTCTGGGAGATCCTGCAGCTCAGGTGATGTTCTATTTATAGTAATCTCATGATGTGCTAGTGTTGGGTCATTGCCAGTTACTGATGAGCATTCAGACTAGTTGGCAGGGTTGAGAATGGCAGTGGATGGTTGCAGAGGAAACAGACAGGATCCTGGCCCTTGAGGGCCCAGTGTCAGGAGGAGTTTGGTGTCTTGGTAGGGACTTGTAGGCCACGGAACTCGGGAAACAGCTGAATCTCCTGACCCATGCATTTGTCTAGTGGCCCTAGGTCGAAGGACCTTGTGCCCTTTAGTTGTATCTGTCTTTCTGTCAATCATCCTATTGCCAACCTTGTAAAAGGTCCAGGGAAAGTGTCTAGGAATTTCAGAAGAGGGCGATAGTGCCCATCTTCCAGATGAGGAGCAAGGATTTTTTAAGCAAGAAGAGTCTCCTGAGTAGGCCTGGGGGACAGGATGGGTTGTGATGTGTAGAAGGCGCAGCTGGGACCGAGTGAAGGACCCCCTTAGGTCCATCTAAGTGGACAAGGAGCGTCAGGCAGAAAGTACTGTGTGTCCGAGTGTCAGCGAGGACCAGAAAGTCATGTGACACCAACGTCACTAATTGCTCTGCTGTCCAGAAACCTGCATGCATACCATCACCATGGGTGAGATCTGGGTTGCAGATAGGCTGAAGTTCTGGTGTTTTATTTGAGTTTAATTTCTCAACATCATTATCAGAGCACTGCTGCCTGTAGATAGATGTTCAGGGTGTGCACTGAACAAGTCTAGGGGTGCCATTCAGACAGCTCACTATCTGTGTTCAAGCCCCTGGCTCCACACCGAAAGCCTTCCTGTTCCCTGAGTGTAAAGCCTGTTTGTTTTCCTGGCCCAGGAAAGATTTTGGTGGCAGATAGTTTTAGATCTCAGTTCTGGCCTCTTCAGCTACTTGGCAAGGAACATTTTGAACCTTGGTGTTTTCCACTGTAACATGGTACTGATGCTGTCTGCCTTATGGGTTGCTATGGTTGTTAAAATAGAATATTGACATGCCAAGAACTACCAGCATTTCCTCAGACTGACGTCACAGGATTGTCCGAAGCAAGCAACAAGTCTAGGCCTCTGTCTTAGTTCGTGTTTACTAGACCTATGTGTTCAAATAAGTGTTTACTGAACATTCTCTCGGGCTAAAGTGTTACGCCCAGTTTTATAGGATGACAACACTGTGTACCTGCATCCCTGCTGTTACAGTGCTTATATGTGGACGTGAAGTTTCACAGGAAAGGATCTGTGTGTTGGGTGAGAACTTACAGGCAGTTCTCGCCATGACGAGGTTCAGGAGTTGCCTGTGGAATTACATAGTTGCTAAATGCTGTACGCATTCAGAGGAGGAACGTTCTTATGGGTGCAGGGGTCTAGGAAGGTTCTGCAGGGGTCTTGGGGTTTGATTGGCTCTTAGAAGGACGGGGTGGAGAGCAGTCAGCATGGGTGCTGTAGACATGGGCCCAGTATTCTCTTGTTTCTACACAGTTAACGTTGACCTGTTCTCTCTGCGAGTAGATTTTAACATCTTTCTTCTCCATTGTTTCTTGGCACCCAGGGCGAGGAGCATCGTCAATAGTCTATGCATATTTTACTTGACTTAGATTTCACAGTTTTGTCAACGCTTGTCAGGTACAAGGTGCTCTGCAAGTCGGTCCAGAGATAATGGAGATCACTAGGCGCAACTGCTGTGGTTCCATTGGGTATGGTCAGCATGCAGATACATGAGTCGCTCCTCCTAGGGGTGTGAGTCAGGCTGCTGGAGGCACACAAAGCGCTCCTGTGCTTCTACCTTTTTTTTTTTTTTTTTTTTTTAGTTGCATTTTCCGTATAGTAAAATTCACCCTTTAATAATGGAGTTGGGTAAGTTCTGATGAACACAGGGTCATGGAGTCACCACAGTCAGGATACAGAACCATTCCCTTACCCCACCCTCCACACCCCAAATTTGCCCCATGGCTCTTTGGAGTCATTCCCCCTACACCCAGCCCCTGGCAACCACTGATATTTTCTTTTCTGTCTCTAGAGTTTTGCCTTTTCCAGAATGTTATATAAATGTATATATTCTGCACATAGCTTTTTGAGTTTGGTTTCTCTCATATAGCATGATGCATATACTAGTTATCTTTTGCTGTTAAATCTCTCCCAAAACTTAGCAACTTAAAAGAGCAAACATTTATTACCTGACTCTGTTACTTTTTTGTTGCTGTTGTGATAAATTACCACAAATGTATTGGCTTCAAACAGCACTTATCCAGGGTGCAGGAATATATATTCCTATCAGCTTTATATAACACAATAACAATGTAATAATATTATAAATAAATCTATCAATTTATTTGGTATGAAATATTTTAATTATTACTACTAAAGGATATTAACATGCTGGTTATTTGTAATCTAGTTTAATCAATTTTTAAATATCTTCATCAGTTTTTCTGTTAGACTCTCAAAATGTGTTTAACTGGATTACCAGTACTCGTGGTAAGGTCAAATAAGGGAGAAAGTAGCGGTAGCAAGACCAGGTCTGGGATTTTGCAGGGGCAGAGCTAAAGGCAACAGGATATGGAGTGCTGGTGGTTGTCTTAGCTCAACTTCCCTAGAAGTCAAGCCTGGGACAGGGATGTATTTATTGGTGATTTAGGGGGCATATTCTCGGACAAGGTAGGGAGGAAAACAGATTGTGTTCAACTGGAGACTAGCTTCACCTGATCCCAGAGGTTCCTGAAGAAAGACTCATACCAGAGTTGTCCTTGTTAGCAGAGCAGCTGGGTCCGGGGCATGACTTTGTAGATGTGATGGTGCCTATCAGTCAAGAACAATTTTCTGAAGAAGTCTGCTCTTGGTAGTTGCGAAGGGGTACACTGGACCCATAATTAAGATCTAGGCAGAACATCTTAATGCTCATTCCATTGGAAATGTAGGGGACTGGAAAAATATTAATAGTTTCTAGAGATGCTGGTGTTGAGTAGTCATAGAGACTAAAGAGGAAGATGGAGTAGCACATACCTCCTAAGTGTTACTATTCAGGGGCCCAGTTAGAGAGTATCATCACCCACTAGAAATAAGGACATTAGGAAGGGGAAAGACTTGAGGAGAGAAGATGAAGAGTTTAGATTTGGGGTGGATCTGAATGAGATTCTGGAACTTGGGATGAAAATGGGGCTGGAGCTGTGGGTCTAAGTTCATCTTTATAGATGTGTGTTTGGAGTCCCTGGCTGGGAGAGGGAGGGCTGGGAGAGACAGAAGATGGGGTAGTGGTGACATTAGGAGGAGGTCCATGGTGACAGAGAAGTCTGGTTTCAATGGAGGGGAGGTTGTTGGGTTTCTTGATTGGGAAGCCATTGCTCTCCAGGCAGCTTTCAGAGATTCTGGATGGTCATGGGGAAGAATTCAGTCATCTTGATGATAAGAAGTGGGTTTGGGGCACGGAAAAGAGATTTAGGAATCGAGACAAGTATTTTTTTTTTTTTTAAAGATTTTATTTATTTATTTGACAGAGAGAGATGACAAGTAGATGGAGAGAGAGGCAGGCAGAGAGAGAGAGAGAGGGAAGCAGGCTCCCTGCTGAGCAGAGAGCCCGATATGGGACTTGATCCCAGGACCCTGAGATCGTGACCTGAGCCGAAGGCAGCGGCTTAAACCACTGAGCCACCCAGGCGCCCTCGAGACAAGTATTTCTAAACTGTAGCCCACAAATGGGAAGTGAGAGGCTGGGGCCGGTTGAAAGAGCCCTGGTGTCAAGTAGACATAATTCTCTTTCCAGCCTTCTCTCTCCTGTCTGCCCTCCTTCCTTTCAGTTTCTTTTCTCCAGTTTCTTTCCTTCTTTCTGTATTTTTACTTTGTAGATGGCCAAAAAATCTGATTAGCCTGAAGAGAGTAAGAAGAAGCCCGTGGAGCATGAGCTATTGGAAAGGCCAGAAAGAGAGAAAGAGAGAGGGTATAGTCAATGGGTGGGACGCTTGAAGAGTTGTACACCTGAAACTAATACAGTGTGACGTGTCAATTATATTTGAATTTAAAAGAAGAAAAAAACAACAGGGAAGTGAGAGGAAAACTTAGAGATCAGCTCTCTGAAAGCCAGTTAGTGACAGCCTTTGTGCTAGGACCCCCTTCTGTTTATTATCACCATCTGGCACTCTTTCAGTATGAAGTATCACTTAAAGCTACTGTGGCTCCAAAGCTTGGCCCATCATTGCTTCCATGAATGAGCAGGAGCACTACCCCCTGCTAAAGAACCGCGTCGCCACTCTCTTTAAGGTTGAACAGGTGTTCTCTGGCCCAAAGGAATATGTTGGCCCCGGTGGGCAGGAATGCTGCTTCCCAGGCATCATCCTTAGCAGGCCCAGAGAATGCCAGGGTCCCCTCTTGCTCTGGGTAGATTAGAACCAAAGAGAAGCCTCACACCCCCTTTCGTTGGGATCTTCTGTACATTGAAGACCTCTCCTCTCCTCACTCACCTCTCACAGACCACAGTCCACCAAAGAAGAAAAGAAATCAGACCCAGAGTGCTAACAACTCAGCTTTGGAATTGAAATGATACTATTTTTGTTTCCCTTCTATCTTTATAGTTTGAACTTTCCTTTTGATATTCAGTAAATATTCATCATCTCAGAGCCTTTGGAATTGCAATGGCTTTTAGTCAAAACTGAACAAAATGTGCCATTTGAATAATAAAAACCTCATTAAAGTGAGGGAAAAGAAATTCCTTTCCTTTTGTACAGGCCAATTAACTGTCTTTACAATTAAAAAAAGAAGTCTAACACTTTATAGTTTCATATTCCATAAGCCTCTTTTTAATTAATGGAGGTGACAAGTTTTAGGTACAGGGTACATATTTTGCCTCTGGTGTTGTGCAATTAACATTAATGAAGGGCATTAAAATTTGGTGAAAGAGGAGAGGATTTCCCATGTCCTCTGTGGATTCATGCCCCCAGGCTGAGGTCTTTGGTAGCAGGTTTCTTGGCGTGTTTTGCATTTCCTTGAGAAAATGTACAGGCAAGGATAAGGTAACTAGAGGAGGCCGTGTGTTGTTACTAAGAGGTATGGTGTCAAAATTCTGAATGCCTAGGCCTATCCGAAAGACATGGAAACACTATAAAAATCAGCTTTGAAGAACTGCATCTTCTTGCGTGGCTAGAAGGGAAGGGTATAGAGACAAAGGAAGTAACAATGATTTGGCCTGGTGTGTACCTTGCAAAATCCTGGGATTTTACTCATCACAAACTTGAGAGGGGTGTGTGCAGCTGTTCCAAGTTTACAGGGAGAGGAGACAGATCACAGATGTTAACTACCTGGCCACAAGTCAGGTAAGTATAGTATCATGACCGAGCTAGAATTTCTGTCAGCACTTGGCTCTGTCCATTTAAGGGAGCTTATCTAAGAAAGGTGTTGAACAGTAGCTTTGAACTCACCTGATCTTTTTGTTTTATTTTGTTCTTATTCACTTATTTCCTTCTTTATTTATTTTAGCTGGTTCTGATTCTTATTTGGACCACAGGATGTTTGTTTCTAATCCCTTGTTTTCCTGTTTGTAAAATGTTGATAATAGTACAAATCACCTAAGTTTCTTATGTACATAAAGCTATTAATAAATGCTGAATCCCCATTTATCACTCAAAGGAAAAAAAGAAAGAGAAAAAAGTATCAACAACTGAAAAAGTGACCCAGATATTTGAGATGAAAGCTGAAAGGAGATCACGTATAAGTCATACTCACTTGGCACTCTCCCCCTTCCTCTCTCAAGGTTTTTATTTTTTCCAGCCGTCTTGCCTTACTACAAAATACAGGTTATTTTGGTTATAAATGAGTAGATTCTGTTTCGATTTGAAATGGGAACTGATGAATGTTTTAGGTAGACCAGATGTCTCAAAGCATTTTTTGTCCACCTGTTCAGAGAGTAACTGGATTGACAACTGGGGGAACCATAAGTGAAAAACAGATGATCCCACCCAAACACATCTGATCTCAGCCATATCACTACTTTTAGGTCTTAGGTAGGTGATGGATTGGAGATATATCAGGCAACAGAACAAGTAAGACAGTTTCTCAGTGAGACTTAGATTGCCTAGTGGCAATGAGATTTACATAAATACTTTTTTAAAAACCCTGAAGTGATTTTTTTCCCCCTATTGATAAATTAATTCATGCTTGCTACCAAGCATTTATTATGAACTCTTAATGAAATTAGTATCATTGGAATCATTAATAATATCATTAATATGAATAATTAATGAACTAATATCACTTATTAGCAAACTAAGAAAAAGTGAATAAGAAGGAAAACTTCTCAGCTCACTATATAAGGCTGGTATGCTTTTATTTGAAAACCAGATAGAAACATCACGAGAAAATTACAGACCAGAATCACTTATCAATATAGATGTATACATCTTCAACAACATATTAGCAAACCAAAAGCAGCAATATATGAAAAGGGTTATATACCATGGCAAGGTGTGATTTATCCAAGGAATTCTAGGTTTGTTTAACATCTGAAAGTCAATGTAATATACTGTATCAGTAAAATAAAGAATATACCATTGGACATAGGAAGAGCATTTGAAAAAGTCCAACACCCTTTCAAGATAAAAAAAACACTCAACAAACTTGGATTATAAGGCCATTTCCTCAACCTGATAAAGGGCATCTACAAAAAACCCCATATGTAATCTTCTGCTTAATACTAAAAGATTGAATACTTTCCCTTAAGATCAGGAACCAAAACAAGGGTATTAAGTCTCACCACTTCCATTTATTATGGTGCTGGAAATTCTAGCCAAAGTACTTGAGGGTGGGAAGGAGACATTCTGATTGGAAAGGAAAAAGTAAAACTATCTTTATTTGCAGGTGAAATGATCTTATGTGTAGAAAATACTAAGAAACCCACTTAAAAAAAACAATTAAATCTAATAGATAATTTCAACAAGGTTGGGGGATAAAAAGTAAATATGCAAAAATCAATTGTATTTATCTACACTAGAAATCAACAATTCCCAAATCAAATTAAGAAATCAATTCTATTTGCTATAGCATCAGCAAGAAAAAAAAAATACTTACAAATATGTTTAATGAAAGATGTGATCAACTTGTGTTTTAAAAGCTATATAATGTTGTAGAAGGAAATTAAAGAAGACCTAAATGGATATAAAGACATCCCATGTTCATGAATCAAGAGACTTAATATTGTTAAGAAGACAATATTCTCAAAATTAATCTTTACAAGAAAACTTTTTTGTAAAGATTTTATTTATTCATTTGAGACAGGGAGAGAGAGAGTGAGTATAACCAGCTGGGAGGGGCACAGGGAGAGAGAGAAGCAGACTCCCCGTTGAGCAGGGAGCCCAACTCAGGGCTACATTCCAGGACCTGGAGAGCATGACCTGAGCTGAAGGCAGACACTTAACCAGTTGATCCATCCAGGTGCCCCTGATCTGCAGTTTTAATGTAAACTTCATCAAAGTTGCTGCTGGTTTTTCTTTGTCTCCTCCTCCTCCCCCTCCTCCTCCCACTCCTCCTCCCCCTCCTCCTCCTCTTCCTCCTCTGCTGCTTCTTCTTCTCCTTCCTCCTTTCTCCTTTCCTCTTTTCTTCTTCTTCTTCTTTCTCTCTCTCTCTTTTTTCTTTTTTTCTTGCAGAAATTGAAAGCTGACTCTAAACTTTATATGTGCATGCAGGGCTCCTCACAAGCCAACCCAAGCTTGTGAAAGAACAACACTGAATTACTCTCACTTCCTAATTTAAAAATTTACTACAAAGCTTTAGTAACAAAGACTGTAGTACTACCATAATAATGGAATAGAACTGAGAGTCCTAAAATAAACTCTTTCAGTTGGTCAACTGATTTTCATCCAGGGTGCCAAGACCACTCAGTGTGGGGAAGATTAGTCTTTTTAAGAGACGCAGCTACAACAGTTGGAATACCTGCATGCCAAAGAATGATGTTAGATCTCTTGCATTCACTTTACTTCTGTGTGGCTTACAAAGGACCATAGATCTAAATGTAGGAGCTAAAACTAAAACTCTTAGAAGGAAAGATAGAAGTGTATCCTTGTGATGCTGGGTTCGGCAATGGTTTCATAGATAAGACCCCCCAAAGGACAAGTAACAAAAGAAAATATACATATCACTTCATTTTATCAAAATTAAAACTCAGAAAGAAGATACTTTAGGACATTTCAGGGTTCCACCCACTGCTAGAGACACTACTATTCACATTTTTGTGTACCTTTCATTAGTATTTTATGTGTGTGTGATCATACAATATTATATATTTTGTTCTATAACATGCATGTTTTACAGGGTCAAAAGATATATCATTTTAATGATTGCATAGTATTCCACCATGTGAATATATTCAGAGTCATTTAATGATTTCCCAATTTTACATTTCATTTATTTTGTAATCTCTTGCATTTTCAATGTGATTACCAACAGTGTGGAAAACCTTTAATAATACCTTTTAGCACCATGGGATTATCTCCCACAAGTACCAGTTCTCTATGAGGATTTAGGATTTTGATTCACATGAAAGGCTTACTTCTGCCTTTTAAAATTTTATTATGAAACAAATTATGTATATACAAAATAGGAGAGGATATTATACTAGACCTCCACTTACCTGTCCCTGGGCTGGCTTGTTTCTAAAGTTATGCTGAGTGAAATAAGTCAAGCAGAGAGTGTCAATTATCATATGGTTTCACTTATTTGTGGAGCATAAGGAATAATAACACAGAGGACATGGGGAGATGGCGAGGAGAAGGGAGTTGACGGAAATTGGAAGGGGAGGTGAACCATGAGAGACTATGGACTCTGAAAAACAACCTGAGGGTCTGGAAGGGGCGGGGGGTGGGAGGTTGGGGGAACAAGATGGTGGGTATCAGGGAGGGCACGGATTGCATGGAGCACTGGGTGCGGTGCAAAAACAATGAATACTGTTACGCTGAAAAGAAATTAAAAAAAATAAAAATAAAGTGGAGATATGATTTAGCCTCTGGAAGGAATATATTCAAACAATGTGTGCCTGTCTCTTTAAACAGAGCATTTCCCCCTTGATATGTTTACTTAGAATCTATTAAATGCTGGTTCCTGTGTTGGTCTTTATACAAACTATTTTCTCTTTTATTTCTTAAATCTACTTTAAAGACTTTTGTGATTTTTTAGGTAAAGAAGCTAAGAATTGAATAAACTAAGATGCACAGATAAAATTGGGTTTTAGAATCTGGGTTCTATCCAGGGTGACCAGTTTGCCCAGTATGGCCCCGGTTTGAGCACTGGAAGTCTTATATGCTGGGGAACTCCTGGTGCCCTGCAGCCCACTCATAGGCTAAGCCCTTACCCAGCAGAATGGCTCATGCTATGACATCCTGTTTCCAACTGATGGATCTTGAAGACAGGGAAGAATTGGTTATTCCTGTCAGAGCATGGGCTATCTTTGATTTTAGAGTGTTGATGTCTGCACAACGTTGGATGTTTTATTTTTCAGATCTCTTCACGTGCTTGTGTGCAATGCAGCGGCTTTTGCTCTACCCTGGAGCCTCACCAAAGACGGCCTGGAGACCACCTTCCAGGTGAATCACCTGGGGCACTTCTACCTTGTCCAGCTCCTTCAGGATGTCCTGTGCCGCTCCGCTCCTGCCCGAGTAGTTGTGGTCTCGTCGGAGTCCCATAGGTGGGTTACTGTCTGATATTCTGTTTCACGTGGCCCCCTCCTGTACCAGCTAGTGTTTCCCCCAGGCTTTCTTTTCTTTTTTTTTTTTTTTAAAGATTTCATTCATTTATTTGACAGAGAGATTACAAGTAGGCAGAGAGGCAGGCAGAGAGAGAGAGGAGGAAGCAGGCTCCCCGCTGAGCAGAGAGCCCGATATGGGACTGATCCCAGGACCCTGAGATCATGACCTGAGCCGAAGGCAGCGGCTTAACCCACTGAGCCACCCAGGCGCCCCTCCCCCAGGCTTTCTTTCCTGAAAATTCTTTTCAGTGATGCTCCTTCGGAAAGTGTGGGTGCACTCAACCTGGCTGGTTTTCCAGGGTCTTTCTCGTGTTTTGGGATTGTGGAGGATTAGTAGGGGTTTTGTCTACAGCGACGTAGATGGCTTTTACAACTATACTTCAGGCCCCTCATTGATTTTGCTTTGAGATGGAATAATAATTGATTAAAATCTGAATGCCTGACCTTTATTGATTTGTCATTCAACAACTTCAACACCTCACCAAGAAGAATGTGCAGTTATTCTAGCAGGAGAAACAATGCAATTAAAGACTGCGAGATGAAATCCAATTGTTTTATAATGAGAAATTAGGGAATTCAATGCAGACATTAGCTGTGTAATTGTAGAAAGGGAAAGTACTGTAGTTAGAACATATTAGAAATCTGGCCATGCCTCTTTTGGTTAAAATTTCAATTAAAACATCAGATGGCACTTCTCTTCTATTACCATTAGGAGAATATCCAATTGACTAAAAAGGCATTTGAAAATTTCGTCGTATTTTCAGCATATTTGTTTCTAGAGTTGGATAAACGACTATTTGTCTAAAGAAAAGTAGTCGGAGAAGACAAAGGACTTTGTGGGTGAGGCTAGATAATGCATGTTAGGGAGATTTTCCTGGTGTGGCTGGGAGCTTTCACCCTTTGCAAAGTAGCTGGAAAAAAAATAATGTGCAAGGGCCTATTTTTTCCCCCCTTCTTCTCCGTCTTAAGTCCTGAAATGTTTTAGTGACCCAGAATGAAGCTTATTTTTTTAATCATGCTTCCATAAAATGTAACCCCTGGGACTTGGAAGAGAGAGACCAGCCAAGGGTTAGCCTGAACCCTTTATCACTCCCAAACACAGGGGCTTATGGTATAAGTGACACATTGCAGATAGATTTACTTTTACCATTTTAAATTTATGATGGCTGAAATGAAAGGAAAATGCCCGTAATAATCCTCCCCTGTGTTAAAAGACACGAAACATCTAGTAATTAGGTGGTAACAAAATCTGGACATTCTTATCTTTGCAAATCACACCAGGTTTGTGGGGGCGGGGGGGGGGCAGGGAGTGGAGTGGCCCTGCTCAGGAGTGAGGGAGGCTACTGTGGGGGCCGGCGCGGGAGAGTGAGCTCTGGAAATAAATCTGCCAGCCCTGATCGTTTGCCAGATGTGGAGGGCACCACGGGATAGGTTTAAATGAGTTGGTATTTAATGGGAGATTATGTTGAATTGTCAGCTGCTTGCTTCCCTTTGTAAATCTGTATCTCAAATGGTATTTCATGTGACGTCTTTGTTCTCTTCTTAACTGCCGCATGATTCGAGCCTACCTTGGAGATCTGAATCTTAATTTCATGGAGCAGACGAATGGAAGGAAGGGCCTTGGTCTCCTGAATTAGTCCCATTTTAGTTTAGAGACAAGGACTTCCTGAAATGTCTCATCAGACCCATTCCTATCTGCTGATGGGCACTGATTTTTCTGCTTTCTGGTCATCTTTGGCACCTGTTAGGGGGTATTTTTACAAAATGCTAATTCCCGCGAGCTGGTTTGTTTATTACACTTGTGTTGCCTCCTGCGGTGCCCAAGATGACAATGTGAGTACTGGGAGCACGGTCCTGGGAAAGCACTCGCTCACTGCTCAAGGACCCAGAGCCCTAAACCATGTTGTAAAATGGAAGTGTGGATATCTAATTACCTCCATAAACCTTGGTGGAGTCTCTTGGTTGGAGTCAGGACCCCCTGTTAGGGGAAAAATAAAGTCCTATGTTTGCAGGAAAATATTATACCAGACTGCCCCCAGGCAAAATATTTATTAGCCTTCCTGTGTCTTCACTGTATTTTAGTTACTCATCTGGAGTCTGAGCAAGGGAACGGGGTTTCTGCATACCCAAAATACATCATATTGAAATGAGAGCTCGACTTCGTTGCTGTGAAAATTTTTCAGATAACAATTAAAATAGAATGAGAAGAGCAGAGGGCTGGCTATAGAGCTCTGAATGGCTGCGTCTGTGTTGAGTGCCAAGTTGCTACACACACATACGCGCGCACGCGCGCAAACACACACACACACAGCTTTTGAAGCAAATTCAGTCTTATTCTTTGAACGTACTAGCTTTTGTCTACATAGAATCCAGCCTAATTATTTTTGTTTGGTAATTAAAAGTCCTCGGTTAAAAAGGAAAAAAAGGAGCAGTATATATAGAAATACAAGATAGAAATCCCCACAAACAGCAAGTGTTAATGTCCAGAGAGCAAATGCTAATATTTTACTGTGTCGGTAGGAGGATAATTCTATTAAGGCATTGTTGTGTGACACTGTCAGTTTTTCAACTTGAAAATAGGGTAGGTAGCCTTTTAAGAGTTGTTTCACTGCCACTTGAGCTGAGAGGTGAACATGGTCACTTTTCAGGAAGCCTGCCCTGCTTCAGAGGAATCAAAAAGCCTGCCTGCCCTTTCCGTTTTCTAGAGGACTGTCAGTACAAGCTAATCAGACCTTAAAAATGGGTCTGTTGCTCAGGAGGGAGATTATCAGGGGAGAAAGTTCGGTGCCCTCTTACGGAGTGGGGGCTGCTTGGAAAGCGTGGGCCTGCCGTATAGTAGGTGTGCTTCTCCATCCTAAGAATTTCCTTCCACTGAGTTCCATCTGATTTCTCAGCATGGGGTGTGTGTGTGTGTCTTTTGCCTTATTTCTAGATTAAGGACTAGGAATCATTTCCTTTCCCCCTCTTAACCTGCCTGGTATTCCTCAGTCATGAGATACTTCTGTGTTGTCCTTAAAAACCAAAGCAGGGAATTCATTCTAAACTTCTGAAGTGCTACACACATATACCTATTGATGAAGAACCTAGAGGACCTGAAACTAATGCTAAATTTTCCCTTTGGAACTAATGCTAAATTTTCCTCAAATAAGGAAACTTGGGCCTCTAGTTTGGAATTCCAGACCCACCACCAAACTTTAATTCTCTAACCCTGTAATTAGTCCCTGCTATGTGTCAGGCATGGTGGTAGGCATTATGCAAGTGGCTTACTGTCCACCTTCTAGGAATTCACAGTGCAGAGCTGGAAGCAGGTGATTCAATGGCTTGCAGTCTGGTGCGGTAAGGACAGAGGCACAGTGCACAGATAAAAGCCAAAGATGGCATCACTTGCTTTGTTACTGATGTTGGGAGGTGGGGCAGTGTGGGGTCACTGAACACTAGGGGCATCATGGGCTGGGTCCTGGCAAGTGGGTGCCTAATTTCCTTGGAAACATGTCTTTCTTTATGCTTTGTGTGGCTTTCAATCTGTTCCCATTGCCACCCAAGAAATCATTATGACAACAAGCAGCTGGGGAGAGTTGCCTGGAAGAAATGGCTCTCAAGCTGGATTGGGTTAAACAAATATGCCAAGAATGGTTTTCAGCAAAATTGCTGGAAAGAAGAGGGGAGAATGAGAGAAGGATGTAATTTTTATCCCGTACCATTTAGGTGCAGTCTAGATCCTTGATGCTACTTTCTACTTAGAGTAGGTAGAATTTCTAAGACATGGCCCGTATGTTGGATCATTGGATTTTCAGCAGTCTCTTTTTGTAATACCATATTATACATTGAAATAAAGTTCAGAAATAATGCAGCTTCCTTGCATAAATATATTTTAATTCAGTATGCTAGCTTAACTGTAATGGGAAGAAAAAATAAATGTGAAATAAAATAGCCTGTTTCTTACTTGAACAGGACTATAGGAAAGGTAAGTAATCAGATGTGCATACCCGCGCGTAAGTCACCACCACTGGGGTACTTACAAATGCAGACTGTTAACAGGTGTGTGGCACTGTAGGCTTATATACTACCAGCATGGACTCAAGGCTCACCTTCCCCCCAGAACCCATGCAATATCAACATGAGTTCATTCTTCATTTGCATAGCTGTTATACTGTACTCTTAAAAATGCAGTGGATTAAAACTGTGCGTGTATATAAAAACTGTGCATGTATATAAAACAGGCTCTAGGCTCAGATCATTATACACAGGCTTTTCATCTGCGTGAATGTCCAGTGAGCCAGTCTTCACTGAGCAAGACTCTGTCTGCATTGCAAGACATCCACCATCCCTGGCCCCCGCTGGCAATCATTATAACCACCAGAAAAAGGCCCCCATAAATTTTCAAATTTCCCGCTAAGTTCTACTGCTTTAGATGATTAAGCTCAGAAGTCTGGGCCCTTTCTGTGGTTTCGGGATTTGGAAATAGGCAACCAACAATTAGTTTCAGAGTCTTGTTGCTGTTTCCGTGATAACATTTCTGGCCATTGGCTTTGTTGATGACTTTAGAGCAGCAATGTCATTTAACACCAGAAATTGGATGTCACTGACTGAGTCCTGCAGAAGGGAGGTCTAATTTCCATTAAAACATGAATTTCATCTGTCCCTGTGATGCTTCTCCTTGGTCATAGCTCAGCCTAAACTGCTCATCTTAAGGAACACCCAGATTATTCCATAATTCTCATTTTACCTTTTGCTTCTGTTTCTGCAGCAGTTACCCAGAGTACTCCCTTATGTTTCCTTAGTACTTGATGCAAATTTGCAGAGTTAATTTAGTGAAGGAAGCTGTGAGGGGTCCTTAACAAGGCTGGCACCATCATCTAGAAAATTCCTTTTGTTAGGATTCTTTTTTATCTTTTCTTTTAGGGCAGTCACTACTTTGTTACTGAAAGAAAGAAAGAAAGAACAGGAAAGAAAGGAAAGGACCAAACAGCTGGTGTTTAATGACTCCGTCAGACCCAATTATAAAACACCAACTACTTACTTTGATTTGTGTGTATCCATGCCATGGGTATACTTAAAAACAGTAGACTCTGCCAGAACTCATTTTGGCTTTGTTTACATTTATCTTTTAAACGTATAAGACTATTGATGGCACCTCACCAAGGTTATAACCCCTTTATAATCATTAATTTTTAATCTGGAAAAGAGTCTTGGGGGCAGCAAGACTCATCTATATTTACTTGGATGCTCAAATGAAAATACACAGGGCTCATGCATTTGTTGGCTAAAACAACCCAGGAAAGCCCCCGTCAAAGGTTAGGAATGTGATATCTTTCTGCTTCCAAAAGCAGCAGCCCTTTATTTAAGATGCTTTTCCATTTAATTTAATTATCCTTGAACTTCCTGCTGAAGGTTTTGAAAAATCCATGTTAGAAGGAGGGGGAGTTCAGCATGTTAAAATTGCTCCATTTCTGGGTTTGGGCCTTTATTTACTCTGTCTTTGGACCCAGTTGGTTTATTGTGTTAAATCACTATTGTCAGTTTCTAAGGGAGACTGTTTCTACATTTGCAGAATTATGTTTTTAGTTGTTCACAGTTGTCTCTGGTTTCCTCAGATTTCTAATTAAGAAAAAAGATGCTAGTATCAGAAATCGAGATTGGCTGCTTCATGTCATATTTCTTTCTTCTTCTTCTTCTTCTTCTTTTTTTAGATTCACAGATATTAGTGATTCCTCGGGAAAACTGGACTTCAGTCGCCTTTCTCCATCTAAAAATGACTACTGGGCCATGCTGGCTTATAACCGGTCCAAGCTCTGCAACATTCTCTTCTCCAATGAGCTCCACCGCCGCCTGTCCCCACGCGGGGTCACGTCCAACGCCGTGCATCCTGGAAACATGATGTACTCCTCCATTCACCGCAGCTGGTGGGTGTACACGCTGCTGTTTACCTTGGCCCGGCCTTTCACCAAGTCCATGGTAAGTGAACAGCTTCTGTCGCCGCAAACACCTTATGGACTCGCCATACCCTTTATGGACTCCTGTGTTCTCTTCAGCTTCTTGCGTCTTGTGGTGATGAGTCTGTTCTTAAAAGTCCCATCCTCAGGCCTGTCAGAGCTGTCCGAAAGGGCTCTCGATCATACTTCAGTGGATGTAGATGGCATCTGTTTCTCTAAAGGCTCTTGGAGGGCTGGGTAGTAGATGTGGTTGTCAAGTGTTGCGTTAAGGATGGCTGGAAGTCTTGATGGAAATGCTTCTCTCTATTTTGATGCCATTGTTTTATTGCTATTATGCAGAAAGGGTAGTATTTGATAATGGTATTTTGGGTCAGTATGTGAAAAACATGGATTTGTGATCACTGAATTATCAGTGGAAGTGATTCCTTTGTTTCCACTGAGAATCGTTATTTGATGTTTTGAATTCTTCTTTAATGAGTGGAAGTCTCATCTGGAGAACCTTTCGTTGGTTGGAAGTGCATTTTATTCTTTACCTCCCCAAAGGTGGGTCCTTTTCAATGAAACACTTCTGTGGTTAAATTTGGAAATGTTCATAAGGAAAATAGGAATTTTTTACATTTTTGATGGTTGTGTAACAACCACATCTAGAGACATCTTCCATGAAAACATTTTAATAGAAAGTCTTTTAAATGAACAATGCACATTTTACACAATATATTTGATATGGTATTTTTCTAAACAAGAGGACTTTAAAAACACTTGGAGTTAGTGCAAACTAGTACTATTCCACTTAACAAACTAACATCAAGTCGTCAGAAAAGGCCCAGACACATTTTGGGCTTTATAAGTATCACAAGGTGAAATCATTATCCTGGGGAAAGGTCCTGTGGCCTCTGAATACAGTTTATTTCCTCCAGTGGCCATTCGCACATATTGTGGGTAAGGCACTTAACCAATCCTAGCCTGATTCCTCACAACTAAGATGGCCCTGTGGCTTGGTGGGGGATTGACCATAATGGATATGACATTTTATAATAATGGGTATAGCATTTGTCATGATTTTATTCTGACTATCCAGCGTGGTAGCCACCTGCCGTATGTGGCTATGGAGCCCTTGAGAAGTGACTGATACAGGTAAGAAACTGAATTTTTAATTTGATTTTACTTTAATTTAGATTTATGATTCATTTACACTTAAATATTTCATATCAGAAAACACAGTTTAATGTGCCCAGCAAGGTGTCTGTGTGTGTGTAGTAGGTGTGCAGTAATCCTGTTATGATGGTTGTTATTCTTGTTGTTGTATCACCTTTGGAGAGAACAAAGGTGCACAAAACATCATTATTTGTGTTGCATACAAGGGTTACAGAACTAAGGGAGTCTGAAAGCTGGGAGTCTGGTGGTGGTGTTGTGGGGGGACCTCTGTCTCCGTCCCCAGAGGCCCAAAGAGAAGGTTATCGGCACAGTAGGAAGGGTGTCCAGATCAAGAGAGCCTGGTCTTCAACATGTACTTCTGGTCCCCTGGGAAGCCGTAGCAGAATGAAATTTCCATATTCTTGTCTGCCGGTAACTGAGGAACAGCATCTTTTTTCTGCCACAAATACACTTTTTAAGATAAGCATATAAATTATGAAGACTATGAAATGTGTATGTAAGTTTTGACTTTTACGAAATTTCTAATACTATTTTTCTATATTTAGGTGTCGGGTGGTGTTCTTAGCCATAAGAGTTCTAGGACTCGGTTTATAAGAGTTGGAATGGGAACTAACTTGTCAAACTCACAGCTACTCCCTTCTCGTTCGTAAACATTTTGGACTTCGCGTGTGTGGAGGAGGCATCGGCATGACTGTAACCGGGGATGGGGCTGTGTGACGTGGAACAGAATGGGCTTACTGAAAAGTCTCTCTGATGTTTCATCCTTCTGTATGTGGCTTGACACTCCTTCTGTCATGATAAGACATTCATTTCGTGAATGCAGAGTGCATTTCTACCTTTTTAACACAGATTTGGTTTTGGATAAGCCATATAGTTGCATCCTCTTCTGACCCCTGTGAAATTTGGGTTCCTAAACGCCTGAAGCTTAGCGTGGATGCCACGTCCTCCTCACCACTTGGCTGCCTGTGCCTCCCAGCTCCGTCTGCATTTCACTCCAGAAGTGTTTCCTTTGATACCAGTACACATGCCGTTGCACAAGGTCATGGAATCCAGAAGCACAGCCCAGCCTTGTGCTTGGAGGCTCTGCCTTTGCTTCTCCACCCGAGCTGACTCCCTGAAGTATTAAACAACAGTATTCTAATATCAATGTCCCTGTTTTATTTGCTGTGACTTGCTGTGACTACGGTGATTTTAGTTACAGTAATTAGGTCACCCTTCATGGAGTCAGGCTATTTTAAGTGCCTCTTTAAGGAATATTGTTGCAGATCAGTAATTTTACAATTGGATGTTCTTGTGCAACTTTATTAAATGTAATCTGTCTTTTAAATGTTGCCCTTTTACAGTTATACATTTCTAATTGTTGCTGTAAATGCATTATCACTTTGAAATTAATTAATTTTTCCATTTTGGCCGCCTGCAGTATAATAATCACTAATGAGAAACTCATAGGGATTAATCTCAGCACAGCGACCCCTACTGGTGAATCTTTGGCTTTGGCATCACCTCCCTTTGAATTCTGGAGGTCAGGGCAGGTGGATGAGGAGTCTGGGGGTGCTGGGAGGGGGAGGAACGTTTGTCTCCAATTTGTGTAAAAATAAAAATAATACATACAAATTGAAATAGGATTTTATTTTTTTAAAGAAAGCTTTTTGTCCAGTGTGGTTCTTGAACTTATAACCCTGAGATCAAGAATCACACACTCTGCCTCCTAAGCCAGCCAGATGCCCCGGGAATAGGGTTGTTTTTAAATATGTACAGGATTCTTTCACTGCTTTTGAAACATCTTAAAGGAAACTAAAGTTTGTTGGGAGCTTTCTGATAACAAAGTCACATCCATCGTGTGTATATTATCTGTTACTTTCCTGTCTTTCTAGCTTTCTGTAATGCCATTAAGATACTCTCAATTATATTTTGCATATGCATGTATGAATATACATTGTAAACGTATATAAAGTGTTCATATATAGGTATTTCTCCAAGTAATGCAATTTACAGAACCAGACCCGGTGATGGAAAAGACTTGCAAGGCTAATTTTGGCTATTGGTGATTGTTGCCCTGTGTGTTGATTTTAGATTACTGTCATACACCCAGGTAGGATGCGACTTGGCACTTTAGGCCAGACATCATGATGCTTTATGCCTCAGCATGTGTGTCTTCAGGGATTCCTTCCAAAGGCTCTGCAGTTAGAACTATTACCCTCGTTTTGTAGTTAAAAAGCACAGAGGACTTGCCCAGCTTGCCCAAGAGAATGGCATACTCGTCTGCAGACCCTTTAGGGGCTCCTCAGAGTACCCTTGTTCCTCACAGCGCCCCCGCCCTGTACATCTCTTCTTGTGCAGTTAGGTTTCCTTTTTAAAATGTTTGAGAGTATCTTCATGAACTTAACCCTCAGTCTTTTCTGCCCCACCCCCCGACAAAAACTTTCGTTTACCATTTCTGGTAAACAACATCTGAGCTAGTGTTCCTAGGTCCAAGCCCGCCCTTTGCGGATCGGTATGTAAATTTGAAGCTGAACGCTGTCACGTGGCCTCTTAGGGTGTTTTGTGTGACCAAATATTTATGTTGGCAGGTAACAGTAGAAAGAATATCATGTGTTAGGGTAGCAAGAGCTTAGCAGATGTTTTAGGGAACTGCGTTTTCAAATCATTTTACGTTAAAAAATGGCTTGAGTTTGTAGAACTTCTGGAATGATTGAGTTATGTTTCCTGTGGCCGTGTAAAGCCAGTCATTGTGCTGAGTTTTAACAGATGTGCAGCTACCCCACTAATGGATGGACCTGCAACGCTGGTTCCGTTGCAAAGTTATAAATTATAACTAGGAAAAGCACAAGATGTCATTCTTCTAACCTTCGCAAAAGCCAAGCTGAGTAATTCTGCCCTTGAATAACCCGCTGCAGGGTGATTTATAGTTGTATAATTTAAAACATAATGAAGGAGATAATAGATGTTGATTTGTTCTTTAAATTAGTGTTTTAGAAAAATACTTCCCCCTCCCTTTAAATACCTGCAGCTGACTATACTCTAGATATGATCAAGGACAAACCCCATTCGGATCTTTACTGGTGTGCTGGAATGAAATGCAGGGGCCTTTTTCTGTGTTGGGAGGAGGAGATATGCTTTTCAATGCAGGCATTCCAGCATGTTCTCCACTAATGGAAATATTTCGGGACTCCCAAATGAGGGCTCAATTCTCTTGCTGCCTTGCTGTTGCCATTGCAGATATGTTGGAAAACTAGACTCCTGAGGCCCCACCGTGGTCCGGCTGCACTTGACCTTTCCTGCAGAACTCCATAGAAGGACCTAGAGGCAGCGTTCTTCCTGCTGAGGTCACATCCCTGTGGCCTCATACATTCTTCTCACTTTCCAGGATTATCATTGGCATTGGTTTTATTAGTCACCTCTGATTCTGTTCAGAGCTTTAAAATTAACAGTATTTGCTCAGTTCAGCGTCCAAGGGAAATGGTAGCATGAAAAAGAGCAAAGGATTTAAAATCATTACGCCTGTGTTCAAAATGCAACATTTCCACCGCCTTTCATTATATAATTTTGAAATGCTTCAGTCTCTGTGAGGCTCATATTCTATGTCAGTTTTCATGTTTTGGACTGTGAGTTATTAACACCCAGTTAAAAGTGTTTGGAGTAATAGAGGTTTGTTTTTCCTCATATATTCAGAAATCCAGAGGCTGCCAAGGGTATGTTTAGCTACTGTATAGGCAGCTCCTTTGTGATTGTCTTGGCTTTTCCCTCATGCTTATAAGATGGCTGCAATAGCACCAACCATTGCATCCTCTGTGATGACATCTGAAGGTAGGATGGGAGGGATGGGACCCCTCTTTACATGTCTCCCTTCTTTATCAAGGATAAGAACATTCTATCTCAGAACTGTCCTTTGTAGCAGACTTGCCTTCAGCTCCCACATCCCTTGTCCATATCCTAGGTACAGAGAGATTAGGAAAGTGCATTTCCTGCATTTTTCTATCTCTAGGGTGGGAGGTGAGATTTGGTGGCAAGAAAGAAGGGTGGGATAATGGCTTTTGAGCAGGATCTGTTGAATAAGTGTGTATATAGTTCTCTCATCTGTCAATTAGAAATGCTGTCTATTTTATGGGGTCACTGTGGAAGCAAGTTAGAATTGAGTGGGTGGCACCCACCTTGTCTGGTCCCTTCTATGCTACCAGTTTCACCTCAAGCTACTTGCAGCCCCATTTTCCTTCCTTTCCCAAGATGTTGTAGTATATTGTCCTTTAGTCTAAACCCCTCCTTTTCCTCTACTTTCAGTTACTTTCTACTCATCCTTTAAAACCCAGTCCACACATCACACCCCAAGGAAGCATTGGATCAAGATCTGGTCAAGACCCCCTTTCTGTGCTCTCCTAAGAGCTGATGCTCATAGTGCTGTCTGATGCATACCAGCACTCCGTACATGGGTGCCGAGTGAACGAAGGAAGGACCTCAGAATTTCTCTTTATAATACTGAACACAGATGCAGTTTAGAAAAATAATTTCTGTGGTTTTTATTTAATGGTTTTCCCCCTCTCTTGAATGTGCTGTTTTAGCATTCATGTTACTGTATCCCTGGTCCATAAAGTAAATGCTCAGTAAATATTTGTAAATGAATAAATGAAAGACGATTAGGTGCTTAATGAATGGCAGTCATTAAGGCATCCCTTACCATCAGTCTGTCTGAGGTGGGCAGGCCCCTGCAGTTCAGAATGTGCAGATAAGGAAGTGGATGAGTCAGGGGGGCCAGCTCGCACCCCACAGCTAGTACATAGGGGAGCTGGGACCAGAACCCAGGCCCCCTCCATATTCCCGGGCAAGCACCGGTTAAGGGATCTGCCATCGGGGTGTGTATGGAGGGAAAGTGTAAGGGGAGAACCGCAAGGCTTGGGTAAGTCAGGACAGGCTCCATCCCATGCTACCTCTTGGGCACATTTTATAACCTGATTAATATTCATGTGTGATACTGGGATGTTACACTTGCCTCATGGGCTTGTGTTGAGAATTGAAGGCACCGAGGAAAACACCGCATCTAGGATGTGTGCGATACTCAACAAACCCTAACTGCTATTATGCTTACCACACATGTTGGGAATCAAAGATCATGACTCTAGGGCGCCTGGGTGGCTCAGTGGGTTAAGCCGCTGCCTTCGGCTCAGGTCATGATCTCAGAGTCCTGGGATCGAGTCCCGCATCGGGCTCTCTGCTCAGCGGAGAGCCTGCTTCCCTCTCTCTCTCTCTGCCTGCCTCTCCATCTACTTGTGATTTCTCTCTGTCAAATAAATAAATAAAATCTTTTAAAAAAAAAAAAAAAAGATCATGCCTGACAAACATACTAGATGTTCGATATTTATTACTGTGGTTGTTTTTGTCATTGCTACTGTCATCGTTATGTTCTCAGGCCAGCAAAAGTTTGCCTCTCTTTCCAGTGAGTCGATGCCCGTTCTCAGTGATGGCTCTGGGTCACCAAAGGTCCCATAACCCTGTGACCACTGAGCACAGAAGAACCATATCGCAGACCGAGTAACATGCAGAATGGTAGCTGGGACTGGCCGGGCTGCAGTGGGGTACAATGCAGGCCCTCTGGTTTGCCTGTGTTTTTCATTTTTTTTTTTTTAAAGATTTTATTTATTTATCGGGGGGGGGGGGAGAGCGAACACAGGCAGACAGAATGGCAGGCAGAGGCAGAGGCAGAAGCAGGCTCCCTGCCGAGCAAGGAGCCCGATGTGGGACTCTATCCCAGGACGCTGGGATCATGACCTGAGCCGAAGGCAGCTGCTTAACCAACTGAGCCACCCAGGTGTCCCACATTTTTTTTTTTAACCAACATTTAATTTAATTAATTTATTTATTAGAAGATTTTATTTATTTATTTGAGAGAGAGAGCACACAAGGGAAGGGGCAGGAGCAGAGGGAGAAGGAGAAAGAGAATCTCAAGCAGAGTCTGCACTGAGTACATACCGCAACTTGGGGCTCGAGATGGGGCTCAACCCCACAACCTCGAGATCGTGACCTGAGCCCAAATCAAGAGTGGGATGCTTGACAGACTGAGTCACCCAGGTGCCCCCACCCCACAACCAGCTGCCTGTATGAAGCCATACTTTAGCTTTGAGGGAAGATGAGCCCTTTCTTGTTAAAGACAAAGGGAAGAGAAATACGGAGTTCTGTGGGGCCTTAGCTTCTCATCATACCATTTTCTCTGCCTTGCTTTTCAGCGTTTTAAGTCTGGTTGGGCCTTTGTTCCCAAATGAGCACCCAAGTGGGGAAAAAGTGACTATCTGGCCTTAATATGTGTGACAAATTATTTAATGAACATTTAGCCAAGATGTGAAATTCCCCTAGTTTTACCTTCCGTGGCTTCCTTTCTCCTGCACCCCTGCCGGCGTGTTGGTAATGCGCGGCCCTGGTCCCCGGCCCCTCACAAGCTCTTTTATTGCTTTTAAGTCCATGGTGCTGCCTTTGATCCTCCCCTCCTGGTTTCCTTTTCTCCGATTTCATGCTTCTTTCCAGTGGTTTTTGGCTGGAGCACAGCGTAGGCATCGGAGGCCCGCCCGAGGAGACAGATGCCAGGGGCTTTCATTCCCCTGCCCAGGGACGACGCTGCTGCACTGTGTTTCCTGCGGACAGGGACATTTCTAGAGCTCACCAGACGGACTGATCATTCCTTGTGAGGTGGACAGTGACGTGTGTGTTCAGTAGCAATAAGAGAACTTGGATTTGGTGTTCTTGATTGCTCAGAAACTGAAACCCACCCCCACCCCACCCCTTCTTAGGACACGAAGAAACGAACACACTGAAAATGAGTGGAGGCTTTCATGTCATGTGCAGACCTACTTAGTGCCAGGCTCCAGGCTCCCTGGTTTACATCCCTATCTCTGTCTCACTTGATTTTAGGGTTTGCTGTAATCAGACAATTGAGCATCTCTGAGCAAGCCACTTACCCTTTCTGGGCCTCAGTTTTGTTATCTGTAAAATGAGTCAGTCGATCAAATTAGTGGTCCTGTGGGTTATAGATTTTAGAAAACAGTATAATTCTAATGGAAATAAGAAATGGATACCAATGTAGATTCGTACTTTTAGTTCTGAAACCAGAAAAACAAACCTACCACCATCAACTGTCACCACTGATTTTAAGGAATGGGTATTTTAATGCCAAAAACTGTAAATAGGACCTGATTGTGGAATACATTCAACTTCTGGAAAACCCATGGGAGTGTCACTGTTGTGTTGTTGAAAGTGCTGGGCCTGCACTTGGGAGTGACTGGCCCAGAAGACCCCAAAGGTCCAAATTTGCTGTAAAGCCAACTGCATCTCCGTTAACGGTCATGAGCCTGAAGCGAGGCCATTAGAAACTCAGACCCATCTAGACTCGCCATAGGAGAGGGAAGCAGAATGAAGGGATCTGAGGTTGGAATTAGAGTGTAAACGGACCTGGCATATAGAATTTCTCTTTTTTCTAACAAGCACCTATTTCAGCCTATGCCCTTTTATAAATAGGACACCCCGTCTACTTACATTCCAGTGTCTGTAGGTCTAAAACCCCCGGTGTGGTTTCACTGGGCCCTCTGTTTCTGGGTCAACTCCCAGGCTGCACTCACAGTGTGAGCTGGGCTGTAAGAATCTGAAGGCTCAGCTGGAGAAGGGTCCACTTCCAAGGTCACGAGCTTGTTGACAGGATTCAGCTCCCTGTGGCCTAGTAGATTGGACACTTGGGTTCTTCTCTGGCTGTTAGCTAGAGGCTTCTCTCTCAGTCCCCTGCCGCAGGCGCCTCTCCAGCATGGCACTTGCTCTATCAGAGTGAGGAAGCTAGAGAGGAAATGGTCTACCAGCAAGATGAGGTGACAGCCCTTTGCAAGCTAACCACAGAAGTGACATCTTGCTACTTTTGCCCATTCTGTTTGTTAGAAGCGAGTCACTGGGTGTGACCCACATTCACAGGGAGAGGAGGAGGATTTCACAGTGGCGCGGAGAACTGGGAGACAGGGAGTACTTGAGAAGTTCAGTTTCACTGGGTTTTTCCAGTGCCTTTTGTAGGCTTATGTGGTAGCAGATTTACTCACAGGCTTTGACATTTCTTGGCCTCATGCCATAGCATGCATCCCTGACACGCTGGTGTTTGCCTTGCTGCTCTCCCGTTGGCCTCTTTTCTGTGTGCTTGTCTTCTTCCCCCTTTCTGGGCTGAGAGAGGTATCAGAGGTACCCATTTTGTTTTTTTCTGTATTTATGTATTTCTGCCTCATGATGGGAGATAAGATTTAGACCTTTAATAAGAAAGCTTATGAAAAGAATAAAGAAACGTGTGGATTATGTTTCCTAAAGTCAAATATTTATTTTCTTGCTGCTTTAGTAGAGGGGACCATGCTAATAGATGGCCCAAATTTTCTTTCTAAAGAAACATGTATTGCTGAGTTTTGATTGAGTTTCAAAAATTGGCCAGATACTCTGGACTTGTTTTTTGTTTTTGTTAAGCTATGAAGCTAGATAAGGCTCAGCGATCATTTCAAAGTCCATGTAGAATAGCCTTATTCCAAACTATGTATAGTCTTCAGGATTTCTTGTTTTCTTTTGTTTGTTTTTTAAGTAGGAATGGAAGGGGAAAAATACTTTCATTTTGCTGTTTTCAGAAAATATTGTAGAGATTGATTTTGAATGTTAAACATATTGATTCTGAAAGTATTCATGGCCTAAAACCTCTCCTTCAAAATGTATAATAAGTGAAGTATCTTATTTAGTCATATTCTAATTTCCCCTGTGAAATATCAAGCTTTTTTACTCTGCTGAGGCCTTTGTTTCTCCACATACCACCTTATAGAGAATCTGCACCACTTGGAAACATTTCATCTTTGAGTTTCAGATGATGGGGTCTCTTTAATCATTTACATTTCTAAAAAAGAAAGTGAAATATTCTTTAAGAAGCCAAAGTAATCCACGGGAATGTATGGTGTTTGTTCAGCTGGATATCTTATTTATTTGAAGTACTGAGAGAAATCTCTTCTGACTGCTCAAAAAAGGGAAGAATAAACAGTAAGAGTGTCCAAGTAATCTGAGCTAGAAGGTCCCTCCTTTCACAGAAAAGTTATAAAAAGTATATTCGCCAGATCCAAAAAAAATACTGTATATCAACTACTGAGACCTGCATAATGTTTTCTTAGTATTCTCACTCTTTAGAAGAAAAAAAAAAAAAATAAAAAAAACCCAACTATAAAATCTTGGTACTTAATTTTTTTTTTGATATTTTAATATTCCTGGGCAGGTGAATGCAGTAAGTCTGTTTTTCTTTCTTAGAGCATGACATCTCTTGTTGGCTTTTGTGTGTGCGATGTGTTGTTTGTTTCTTTACTGACTCTATAACCATAAGAGACCGTGTAATGAAATTAATGTGGCCAAAGTCACAGCGTTAACTCTGAGCACATTTCCTATAAAGAAGGCATTAAGAAGATGTTTAAAAGAAAGAAAGAAATACAACGTATTTCAAAAGAATTAGCTTCTGGAATGAATCCAGTTGTGAAAATAATATAGATTTCTTCTGCTCTTGTTCTCTCTGTTAAAACCATCAGGACTGAACTGGCGTCTTTCTAGTGCAGGAGGCGTCAGGGAGCATACCACACTCCTTTATCCTGGCCCTGCAAGGGTCTCCTCTCCGTCTTGCGCTCGTGCACCACACCTTCCAGTACCGTTTTGTCTCACTGCCAGGCTCAAGCGTCTGTCGGGTTCATATTTAAGCCCACAATGAAGGCCTTTTTCATTCAAAGCCAAATTTAAAAAAATGAAAAATTAAGCTGACCTTTGCTGTGTTCACTATTACTCTGCCTCCACGTTAGTCTCTAATGTTAAGATCTGAGATGCATTCAGTACAGTCTGAGTTTTCCCCGAAGGAGCGTATGTTCTGTGAGCCAAGAGGGCAAAGCCCAGTGGTGACAAATACCACAGGCTCCCGTTTATCTGGTCTCTCCTGTTCTGAGTGCCTTTTACAAGTCCATGCCTTTCTTTCCCCCAACCCGGGACCAGCGCGCGGTGCAAGGTGTGTAGGAACCCAAGAAGAGCACGTTCATCTATTGTGTGAAAGAAGAGTGTGTCACCATGTTAGCACGGAGGCCATGCCCGGCTTTGTCGTCGGAGGCAGGAGGCTCCCGGTCTCCACCTTTCCTTGTAGGGACATCTGTAATTGTGGACACGTCACACTACATCTCTGGGCCTTGGGTCTCCTTTTTCTCTCTGAAATGGAGAGAAGTAAGACCTCTTCCTCAGGTCTTACTGATCTCTAAGACTACACAAGAAGCTGTTGTCAGGGGCGTGGTCGATAATTTGACGGTAAAAACATGTTGCAGCTATGCCCCTGCCCGTTAGACGTGCCCTTTCGGTCCGAATCCCAAGGAGAACCCTTGAGGAGCTACCGTTCTATCTTTCACTTGGTAATGAAATTGTAACGTATTGCTGCAGTTCTGGTTCAGTTTTTTGCCTTTTCAAACCATATTAATGCTGAGGGTGAACATGTCAGCTTCCTCTGATTTTTAGTGGCTCTACATTTTGTTCCCCTTATTTTAGTCTTTTTCTTTTTTTAGTCACCTTAAATCCGTGTTGGAAGCAGGTCAAATATGAATTAATTAAGCAATTTAAGTTGAAGTACAGGAATAGCCCCTTAAATCTGTTAATAACATCAGACCAAAAGCAAATTTATCTTGATCTGAACTTTTAGGTATATTTCTGAATCGTGCACGCCCAACGAAAGAGACGATGTGATACGCTTTGACAAAATGAATCTTTTTAATAAAACATGCTGTCTTCAGGATTTGGGGAAGCTTTCACCTGTATTTCTACTTTCAGTCTTTGTATGATTAACACCAGATACTATCAAGCAGTACACCAGTTTCTCAGAGGGTAAACCTTTTAATCAGATAGGTGTTTCTGGGTACTCATGCAATCACAATTCTTCAAGGACATAATCATATATTCACTTCTTTTTGGTCTTTTTATTTCTTGACTACTCTCTTTCTCCTGTGCCCATCATTCCAGTTGGCTATTTATATCTTAAATATATCTTTGTGAAAAATCTATTTATTTCATATATAATTCATTTAAGATGGTTTATAAAGATGACAAGGGCTAGCTAGCAAGCGCAGTTCCCACGGACACTTGCAGACAGTGAGCACTCATAAATGGGTTTCTTATATCATGCAGATGGGCATGCACCCTTACAAAATCTGCTTGGGGTGAGGGGAAGATAAAACCAGCTATTTCAGCCTGCTCTTTTGATCCTGAGGCTTTTTTTTTTTAACTCTCTTTATGAATAAAACATTTTAATCAGAACTATATTAACACTGATCAATTTTTTTCATGGGAGTCTAATATAGGGTGAATTCCATTAAGTCAATTAAATACTTTGATCAGATTTTTAAACTTGATATGTAGATAATTTAGCTGTGGCTTTTTTTTTTTTTAAGTATTTTACTGAAGTTCTTTTCACCAGGACCTTCTCCCCCTGCCCAGATACATGATACAGTGAAGATTTCATTGTCTGTTTTCTGTACACACCAAATTTTATACCTTTTGTCTCATAAGTTTTTCTTTGTATCAGTTATTCCCACCAAGCCAAATTAGGTTGGAAGAATCTCAACTTTACCAAGTTGTTTTTGTCACCAAGTTGTTTTGATCATTATATCAGCCAGAAATATGTGTTAATTGATAGAAGACCAGTATTCTCTTCTTAACCAATACTGAAATTCCTCTGCAAGTGTGTTCCAATATCACAGGGTTTCTCAGTTATCCAGGTTTGGTCCCTGAGGATGTTGCTAATCTGATTCTTTTACAAACTAAGAAAGAGTTGGATGACTGTGGAACACTTGCCCTTTCTAATGTTGTGGCCAGGTGCGTAGTACATGATGGGTCAGGATGTCCTCTCATTGGTCCAGAACAGTGTCTTTCAATCTTATTTTTTTTTGGAAGACCACCAGTTTTTTATGTCACAGCCCGATGTATGTATCCTTAAGCTTATGCTGTGTGTCTTTGTGTATCATGCGCGTGTGTGTGTGTGTGTCTGAAACAGAACTTTTAATGAAATAGTCTAACTATGAGCAGTGTTGTCTGCTGTTTTCATCTTGGTTGTATTTCATTTTTTAAAGTGCTGATTGTGACCCAGTTTTAGCACCCGCTAAATAGCAATCTGTCCTTTGAAAATTGCCACTTTAGAACTATTGGATCTGCTTCTATCTGACAAGTGTTCATTGAGTGCCTTGTGGGCTGCCTCATGGGGTAGAACATGCAAGAGTGAGCAGACCATGATCCTTGGCCTGTGGGTACTTATGTTTGACAGGGCAGAGATGTCAAGAACTCTGGCGTGAGGAGGCATGGGCACCACTGCTACCGTGTTTTCTACTTTGGGGGTCGATGTAAGAGTAGTCACGTAAAATTGTAGAATGGAGATGACATCTTTACTGAACCTTGAAGGATACGTGGGAGGTGGAACTGTAGATACAGACAGGAGACTCTTTCAGGTAGACTTTGCCGCAGTGGTATAGGATGGAGACCGGGACTAGGGACAAAATTAAGGATGTGCCCCCTCCCCAACAGCCCTCAGTAATCAAATAAGCAATATTTGATGTAATATTTAAAAATTTTAATTTAAAAAAATGCAAAAAATCAAGAATAAAATTTCTAATTTTAAAACAAAATGGGAGTGGTGAAGTGAAGGCACGATTAATGAACGTGGGTTTGTGCTGACCCATGCAGGAGGTGAAGGCAAAAAGAAAAAAGGCTACTGAGGGCGTGTTTGAGGGTTTGGGATCTTACAGCGTCCTGTTAATATCGGTGATGATGGTGATAAGAGAGTGATGATGGCAATGACCTACGAAAAGCTAACATTTATTGAGCAGTTGCTGTCTTCCAGGACTCCTGCTATGCACCTTCTCTGTTTCTCACATATCAAGAGCAGTATTCCCTGTTGTTACTGAGGAGGCTTGTCAGGACATATAATAAATACCCGCTCAAGGGCACATAACTAAAAGGCAGTAGAGTGGAGATTCGAGCTCTTTCCAATGGGCTCAAATGCTCAAGCTCCAAATCCCTATGACTGATGGCATCTGTTGGTTGCAGATTGTGTTTGGGCTTGAGAGAGGCCATCTTTATGGCTGCAAGAAAGTGAATTGGGAAGAAGAGATTTTTTTTTTTTACCGTAGAGACCAATTAGGTAGGCTGAAAGGGTTGGCCTTTTGGAAATTTTGTGAACCTATACAAAGGCCTAGAGATAAATATTGCAGAATTAGAAGGAGAAATAGCTTTTAATATGTTCACTGAACCTGGGAGGTAAATGGGCAGTAATGCGGAGGGGATATATACATTTGTGGATGATTTGTTGATATGCCCATGTACGCATGCCTGCGTAAACAAACACGGAAGATATCTGACATTTAAGTTTTGTTTAGTGCTTAACAAAATACTGTTTTGTCTTTCCTTTTCTAAAGCAGTAGTATTAAATTCTTGCCTTAGGGGTTATCGGAAAGAGATGATATGAGACTATATTTTAACATAAAGTATTTTTCCTTTGGATAGGTATGTTGTTTATCTCTATAAATAACTGTTAGAATTGTGAATCTGCAATGTCTCAGAAACATCTTGATTTATCTTTCTAGTGATGACAATGAATGATGGAGGACAGATTCTAAGAAGAGAATATTTAGAATATCTACGTGTCACTTCCATAATATGTCTAAAAATTATCATGCCTATTCATTATTTAAATAGCTGTGGCCTTTTAGTGAATACCAACATTACCAAACCATGTTAACATGATTTAAAATATTCACTGAAATTTGCAATGCCATTTGATGAAGGAGCTATCAAATTAGCACACACAGCATTGACCGATCATCCTTATAAGGAGCTGTTTGCATTGCAAGCAGAGAAGACGCACAGCCCCTTGTGGGCTGGCAGCATTTCCGCAAGCACTTCCTTAAGCGATGCCACTGGCAGGATGGTTTTATTCGATGTTGAAATGTCATGCAACGTGTGCCCATCCTACGCTTCTAATCTGCTGCACACTTAGGGGGGTTGGTACATGTCCAGACTGGCTGGTAATGTTCTCTGTGATTGTATGTGCGTCTGCCTACCCCCTTTCTGTTTGTTTTGTTACTGCTGTCCTCATTAAGGGCCCTTCCAAGGCCTTCCTCTGTTCTCAGATGATGGCTCTTCTGAAGCGGGATTATCCAGGGGTAGCAAAAGCTCTGTTGCAGATACGCCATTTCACCACTTTGAATAAAATAGCAAAAAGTTTTCTTCATTCAGTCCGGATTTGCTCCTTGCTTTCTTGGTTCTTTCAAAGTAATAACTTATCACAGGTTTTCAGCCCACAGAGCTTCACTCTGCAGGTGTTACTTTGTGACTTCCACCTTAGTCCTAAGCAAGTGAAAGTGAGTTCAACCAAAGTTAGTGGGTGGAAATACAAAACTCCGCTCGCTCCTTCCCTCCCTTTTTCTTCCTTTCTTCCTTCCTTTCTTTCTTTCTTTGTTTCAGTTTAGATTTTTCCCCCAGGGCTAAGCTTTCTTTCAGAAAATTTTGATAGCCTTTCCTCTAAGACTCTGCTTTTCTAATGTTCATGAGGAGCACAAAAGGCATGTGTAAAAGGAACGTGAATTTAGCAGCTTGTGCTGGACTCAAGAACTTCCTTGACTCTCTATGCTGGAGGTCACATGGAAGGTCCCCTTTTCTAGATGAGGAAACTCAGGGTCCACCCAAAGATGAAGGGTGCATACCTTGTTCTGGTTGAACTTGGCCTGGAGGCTCTGTCTCAGGATTTATCTTCTACCCTTCCCCATTCCCTGTCAACAGATTGTTTTGTCTTATTGATACAGTATTGTTTGACCTAAATGTTTATTTCATCTCATAGGTATTATCATTTTAAATTACATTATTATGCAGTGTTTCAAAAATAAACAGAATGTAAGTCACCTAATTCTGAGACATTAATACAAGGAAGACAATCTGAGGAAGTGAATGTGTGTACACATTTATATGTATACACACACAGGGACAGATAAACTCCTGTGAGCACCGGCGGATGCCGAGAGGGGGCGCTATATTTCATTGTGTTTGGCTTGGGGGGAAAACAGTGGAATGATTAGTACATCCTTATTGGACCAGGGGAAGAAGAAAACCCTTTATTTCCAACAATTTCCATTCCCCGTGTCACCTAGGTATTTAATTGACTTCACTTATGCGACTGCCTGAAGTTCTCCCAGGCTGGTTGCTACTATTAATTATTACTGAGAGGGATAATATCAGTAAACTAATGGATTGCAGTTTCTAAATGGAGGCCAGCATTTGACTTTGGAAGAACTGATCCACAAACACCTGGCGTGGTAGGATGAACTAGGGATCCCTTTGATTGTCTCCGGTGGCCACAATCCTGCAGTAGCTTTGGCGATTATGCAGGCCAACCCCATTAATTTAGAGGTCTAGAAACTGGACCCAGAAATGTCAAGAGACTTGTTTCAGGTTCACACTGAGAGAATTTTCATGGCACCGTGAGACTCTCATTATTTCATGTTTTAACTGACATGGCCTTTCCAGTGTTTTGAATGGATGCGCATTTCTTGCATAACTGGATATTTCAGAGTGGCCAGGGAGTTAAGCATTGTGTTTTTTTAAAGCTTATTATTATTATTTTTATTTTTAGTAATATTTACACCCAGTGTAAGGCTCGAACTCACAACCCCAAGATTAAGGGCCAAATATTCTTCCAGCCGAGACAGCCAGGTCCCTCCCCCTGCTGCCCCGAAGAACTTCTTGATGTTACAGATGAAAAATTGCAAGACGCAACCTCAGAGTCCCGAGACATATACGTAACAGAATAGTGATTGACTCTTGGTACATGGCGGGGCTTCTCTCAACTAGTTTCAGAACATCTCAGAATCATCTTTGATTAGCTTACCCTTTTTTTGCCTTTCTTGTTAATTATTTGACCCCAAATTTAGCTGCATCATAACTGTGGGTATAGCTTTGAAGCTATAGGGATCTTCACCGATCAGTTCTAAAAGCTATTTCATTTGGAAAGTCTTTACCTCTCTGTTTCAGTAATTTCTGGCTATTTAGAACAAAAAGCCACAACTCCTGTGCCTCTGTTAATGGTTGCTACTGAAGCTCTGTGAGGGTCTATGTTGGGGTTAGGGGTGGTAGAGCTTGGAGTTTCATAGGTAGATTCTGTATCTATACAAACATGTGCCCTGTACACATAGTTTTATAGACCTTTACGGTCAGGGGTATTCAAGAAAGCCAGATTTTTACAAAGTATTTTGAGAGATAGAGAAATACCTAATTGTTTCTCTTTATGCAAATCCAAAGTAATTTTCTCCTAGAAAAGTACTAAATATACACTTTGGCTCTCTCTCCCCTCTTTCTGAATTAATCAAGTGTGGTCGCTGCCTTAACTTGCTCAGCTGGAAACCACTGGCTTGTAGGACTCTGGGCTCACACGATGAGTTAAACACAGGGACCCCTGAGTATGGAAATGACACAGAATATTCATAAAGTCAGACTGCGTGGCTTCCCAGGAAGGTAACCTGCAGCAGGCTGTGTTTCTCTAGTGTCCATAAAACCCAGGCCACACAGCAGCTCCATCTGCGGGTGATGGGGATTTTGCTGATGGTTTTAAAATCAGGAATAATTTATTATTATTTTTTCAGGATATTTTAGTACATACTTTCACGCTTGCTATTTTCAACTATGGTGTCTTCAGTGGGAATTAGAGTGCCATTGTTCTCCTGGATGTCACTCTGACCCTGTCACATTGGCCTCTCTGCTGTCCCTTTGCACATTCACTGGGACATTTTGTATGAATTCATTCTTTTCACATGGAGGGGCAGGGATGGGAGTGGGGATGGAGTACCCCTGGAGCAAATGGAAATGGAAATGCCTAACATATGGTAAGGCATTGGTTACAAACCTGAGAAAGTGAGAGCTGCCCACAGATTCTCAGGGTGGCCTTTGAAGTCTTTGGTTTGTCTTCAAGAAGCTGGCTTTGGATGGAAGCAGTGAGTCACGGATTTCATGTTCATGCCTTTTTATAGGTTCTGGGCGATCAGCTTGTAGATGTGCATTTATATGCACATGGTTAGCTTATAATAAGTCTCATCTGTTCATATATTTGAGTTGACTTTTAGGTGTGGGCCACAGTATCAGATAAAGCCCTTTTTGGAATACAGTTTTCCCCACAGAGTCCACATAGTTTTTCACTGCAGTTGTATTGAAACCTCCAGCCATATTTTATGATGGTTCTATCTATAGTGTTCTCATTTGAGCATCCTTTGGATTGTCTTCAGGGTTACACGGGAGGGACGGGAGGGTAGAGAAGAAGCTGAGTGCCAGGCAATGGGCCAGTTACATTTTATATGCATTCTAATTACTTTACTTCCCTCAGGAACCTAATGAATTACAGAGTATTATGCCCATTTTAGAGATGAGGAAATCGAGGACTTGAGTGCCTTGCTTCAGTCCCATGGCTAGTAAGGGGTGGAGCTGAGCTTCTGACATCTGTGCCCTTCCCACTGCATCTTGCTGCTTCCCCACGTTGCACTCCAGAGTGCACCAAAGCTTCCGTAGGCTCCGATGCCAACCCCAGGGCTGAGTGTGGTTTCTGGGATTGGCACTGTGGATGGAGCATGGTATTGCTGCCAAATGAGTCTGTGGTCAAGAATCAGAAAGCCACACGTGGTAAGGATAGGTACAGTCCTGCCGTTTGAGATGGGCGGCCTGAGGCCTGGAGAGAATCACAGGATGGGGAGTGCTGGCGGGCTGCCAGGGCTGACATTGCTGAGGGCCGTGGGGGCAGCTCACGCTTTATTGTTTTCTTAGTTTTCTACTCCAGAACCCACTTTGCAGTGCACTCCTTCTGTGTTCTCTTCTTTCCTCCTCGAATACTCATGCTTCAAGTCCATGGATTTCTCCAGCACTTATGGGGAATAGACCACAGGTCAAGTGGACTAGCCATTCAGAAGGTGCCCACTTTGTCTGTAGAACGTGGGCCCATATAACTCAGATTTGCATTTTGCAGGAGAAAAGACTGGCGCAGCATAGGGCGGGCATGTCCATTGACCTGCTGTGTCTTTGCTTTTGAAGAACTCTAGAGTAGATTTGACCCCTTTTAAAGTATGAAATACAGTATATCCTGAACCAATCCAGGTGACCTGTGAGGGTTGGGCCCATGAGGCGGAGCAGTCTTGGAGCACTGCAGGGTTCAACACTAAATGGGTGCTTTATTTGTGTTTTTAGTCTGTTCTTTTATATCAGGAAGTATCACTTGCATCTCCCTCCAAGTTTGGAAAGTATTTTTCTTGGAAAATAATACTGATCAAAGATACCAGTAAGGATATGGATATCGCTAATCTCATTTGTCAAATTCTAGGCACAGATGTAAGCCGTGAGACGGCTCACGTTTCACACCTGCCTAGTGCCGCGTTGGTGGCTCTCAGACCAACCACACTGTGTGAGTTTGGGGCCACAACGTATGTGTGGAACTCCATGTCTGATACAGATTTTTTAAAACCTGATTAAAATGGCACATGGGTATTTCACGCTCAACGAAAATTGTACCTTTCACACACACTTCTTATAAATCAGAAAGCCCACCTAGCAAATTGTAGCTTCCCCTTGGGTGTCCTATATTTAACGCAGGCTCACCTAGCATCTGAGTCGCCATCCACTGAGCTCATATTGTCACTCATCCAAATGAGGAACTAATTAGGAAAGCCAGAAAGCAGGAAGGTGTGGGAGGGTATCTGGGGAAGGTAGGGAATTCTGGGTTGAGAAACCCATCCGCACAAGCCAAATGCGAGTGTAGCTGGAACTCGAGATCTGATTTAGTGAAAGAAGAAATAAAGACACGTCAAACAGGGCCGGCTCTTTGCAAGGATCCCCACTTGGGTATGCCTAACACAGAGACTGGTGAGGCAGCCAGGAGCTGCGCAAAGCGGTTTTCAAAATCCGAGCCATTCGCAGCACCCCCCACCCCCCAATCCTTGCAGGTCATGCCTGAGTACCTTCACTGCGCTCCATGTAAAAATACACTTGGAGGAGATTGGACATGCCCTATGAATTATACCTTATTTATTATCATTGAGCCCTCCCTTTTTCCGTCATGCTTTAGAATTATGGGCTGGAGCAGTTCTTAATACTCTATTTATTTTAGGGGAGGAAAATGTTTTTCTTCAACCACAACATTCATGCAATACCAACTGCTGGCAGTTTCCCCAGCATTTAAGGAAATATTGTTGCAAGGCTTTTATGTTCTGTACTTCAATCAGCCAGACCCAGCAGTATCCCAATAGAAGGACCCTCAACAGACCATTTTCAGCATTTTGCTACAATTAAACTCCTCTGGTTTTAGCCCTCAGGCAATTTAGTACCTTTTTACATATGCACATTATGAACTTTTGACCAGGGTCTAGCAGTCATATATTAGAGTGCTGCTCTTGAAAGCCGGCTTAACAAGTTCCTCTGAGTATTGCAGTTGGAGTCAGTCGTGGAAAAGGTAATTTAAGCAACTTGCAGCGAGGCCATTCAGAATCTCAGCGATGATCCTAAATATCTCTCTCTCTCTCTCACTTTTGCTCACTCTCCTTTTTTTTTTTCTTCCTTGTTTCCTCTGGAAGCTGGTAGCAAGAGCTTTCAAAGTCTGTGATTGATCTTTTATTCAGTAGCTAACGAGGGCTGTGATTCTATTAGCGCGCTACAAGGCAAGAGAACAGTGATTTAATGAAGTGTCTAGTGAGCTGGCCATAGATTTATCCTGTTGTCGCTAATTTGCAGTGCCATCGTGAGCATAAAGGAAACTGCACTCACACTGCTATTAAGCAGGTATTTCCTTAGTAAATTGTTGTAAGGTCAGGTATAGTTATCTCAGCAAAAGCGATGCCTTACCTCTTCAGTGTCTGCAGATGACAGCCGCCGTGCTGAGCGCCCACTGAAGTGGAACCAGGAGATCAGAGGTCCGTCTCCAAGTCGCCCTGAGCAGAGGCAGGAGCAGATGAACTGCCAAGTAGGAGTAATAGAGTCATAATTGGTGATTAGAACTGGAAAGGTGCAATAACATCTTAATACAAACTGGCGTATGTTATAGTTACTGTCAGTTGTTGTAAACTCGCCCTGCCTCCTGCACTAGTTACGTTTCCCTTGATTAGCTCCGGGAAGCAAGGCGGCGGTGGGTGCGCCAGGCGCGCTCGGGGACGGCCCACTCGCACCGCTTCCCGGGGTGCCGCCCTGTCATCCCTGCTGTTTTTGCTGGGCACCCGCAGTCGCGCAATCACGCACCCCCCCTTTCCCCACACACCCACCGAACGCAACATGGTAACCTTTCCCCACCACCCCGGGAGAACCGCGATTTCACGTGTCCTCTGATCGCCCCTCTTGCTAGGCTCAGTGACATTTATGCACCCTGGCTTTGAGGCTCGTTGAACTTTTGTTTTATTTGCCTTTGCTAAGGGGAGATATTTGCCTCGTGTCAAATCCATATCCCACTGCAATTCTGTGTTCCCAGTAACAGATCTGGTCTCGCTGGGCCAGAAGGAAGACAGGAAAGAAAATAAGGACTCAGCCCTGAGGAATTTTGCATTCGAGACTGGCCTTCTTTTTAGCGTGTGGGGGGATAGTTCAAGTGTGAGGTGCCCTTGCAGGTGTGGGGAGATGGTGTCCATCCGTGGGAAAGGCTAACTGAAGAAATTCCTTTATGATGCTTGATGAAATGCCAGGCTGGCTAAAAGGACAACGCTTGAAAAACAAGGTGTCCAACGGGACGTTTACACGTGGCTGGAGATTTCTCCATGCTCTGCAGCAGCATCGTTCTTTAAGTGCATGAAAGAAGAAGCTACCCAACATTGTCCAGACATGCGGAGCAGCTGTCATTATTCATAAATACAGGTGACTGGCCATTTGTTTTCTTTTGAGTGGGGTGAGGCTTGGCAGGGTGCCTAGGGGCCAACCATGAGAGGAGCTCAGGAGATAAAGGACCTGGGCACATCTCACTAACCTGCTACACTGTAGGTTCTCAGCCAATCTTGTTTGATTCTGTGGCTGTAGAATCCGTAGAATCTTGTTAACGGTTCTCACTCTGACACATGAAACTGGGGCGGTTCTCACGCTTACTTTGCCCCAAGGCTGCCATGTGTTAGGTCAGTTAAGCTTTATATTCAAGTGAAGGCTTTAAAGGAGTGTTTTATAACGGGCCCTGTTTGCAGACCGGCAGCTGGATGATAAGAAAAAGGTTGAGTCCAACTTGCTGATTTTCTGCCGTGGACCTTTGGACCTCAGCACCGTCATTCCAGCATGTGTTGGTGGTGGAGCCGCCATGGTCCCCTTCCCACAGAATTGAAATCTTGGCTGTTTGGTCTGAAGACCAGAACCTGGGACACACAGGCAGTGTGGCCTGTCATGGAGCAGACGAAGCTGATCAGAGCACACCAGCATCAATGAGGACTTGGTCAGAGCCTGGGAAGGGCTCCCACTGACCCATCCCTGAGAGGAGAGATGTGGCATAGCCGTCGTAGAGACTCCCGGCTTAGCTTCACTGGCGGATCCAACACCAACCAAACTGAAAGGAAGAAGGAAAGAAGGGAGGGAGAGATAAATGGAGGGAGAGAGGGGGAGAGATAGGGAAGGAAGGGAGGGAACTAGCTAGAAAGGGAGGGAAGAAAGCATAGCCCCAGGTTGATGAGCACGGTCTTACACCCACACACAACACCCTGACCATGTGACGGCCTAGGAACAGTAGTGCCAAGTGGCTAGAATTTAGTGAGTGCCTACTCTGTGCCCATATCTCATTTAATCTTAGTGGCAATGCCGATTTTCTAGAGGGTAAAGGTATGATTTCGAGGCCACATCAGAAGCCAAGGCAGGATTTGAACCCATATCTGTCTCCATTTCTCCCTCTCTCTGTAAATAGGGGAGCACTGCACCCATTTCAGTGCGCCCCTACCCCATTCTTCTTCTCAGGGAAGCCTCCTTTCTCAAGAGCCCTGGCAAGGGCTCTTCCTTCCCTTTCATTTATCTGTAGGTCCCCATTCAGTCCCCTTGTGGAACACATGGACATTGTTCTCTCCAATCTGATTTGGGGACACACTATTGGACCTTTAATAAGGAAATTAGGGAAAAGAAAAATGAAATTATAAAAATTCTCTTTTCTCTGGCTAAAATTAACAAGTCAGGAAATGACAGATGCTGGCGAGGATGCGGAGAAAGGGGAACCCTCCTCCACTGTTGGTGGGAATGCAAGCTGGTGCAACCACTCTGGAAAACAGCATGGAGGTTCCTCAAAATGTTGAAAATAGAACTACCCTATGACCCAGCAATTGCACTACTGGGTATTTACCCTAAAGATACAAACGTAGTGATCCAAAGGGGCATATGCACCCGAATGTTTATAGCAGCAATGTCCACAATAGCCAAACTATGGAAAGAGCCTAGCTGTCCATCAACAGATGAATGGATCAAGAAGATGTGGTATATATATACAATGGAATACTATGCAGCCATCAAAAGAAATGAAATCTTGCCATTTGCGACGACGTGGATGGAACTAGAGGGTATCATTCTTAGTGAAATAAAAGTCAGTCGGAGAAAGACAACTATCATATGATCTCCCTGATATGAGGAAATGGAGATGCAACATGGGGGGGAGGTTTAAGGGGGTAGGAGAAGAATAAATGAAACAAGATGGAATTGGGAGGGAGACAAACCATAAGTGACTCTTAATCTCCCAAAACAAACTGAGGGTTGCTGGGGGGAGGGGGTTGGGAGAGGGGGGTGGGGTTATGGACATTGGGGAGGGTATGTGCTATGGTGAGTGCTGTGAAGTGTGTAAACCTGGCAACTCACAGACCTGTACCCCTGGGGATAAAAATACATTATATGTTTATAAAAAATTCAAAAAAATTAAAAAAAAAATTCTCTTTTCTCAAGTGGATGAATAATCTGGGTTGTAACTCATACTGTTCTAGACCTACAGACCACTCAGCCTACCCTGCCTTTTCCCTAAGTGGCCCTGAGGGGAAGATTTGGTAAACAGTTGTTTATTTTAGTCTGTGACCCAAGCCCAAAGGTTGGGACCATATCCCTGAATAATGTGCATTTTCACTAATAATCATAGGGACCCATAATCTCTTAATTTAGCATGCTTTCCAGGAATGTGTCAATATTATCCAGTTATACAACCTGTTTTGGTAATTAACTCCATGTATAAATTGCTCCTTGGTAAATAATAACCATCGTCAGAGGATACCAGTAGTGTAATCAATTCATGTTTTTTATTTATTTTATTTTATTTTTTAAAGATTTTATTTATTTATTTGACAGAGAGATCACAAGTAGGCAGAGAGGCAGGCAGAGAGAGAGGAGGAAGCAGGCTCCCTACTGAGCAGAGAGCCTGATGTGGGGCTTGATCCCAAGACCCTGGGATCATGAGCTGAGCCGAAAGCAGAGGCGTTAACCCACTGAGCCACCCAGGTCCCCCAGTTCATGTTTTTTAAAGTATTCTGTGTTTCATGGATTTTTTTTTTTTTTCCTTTTTGAAGAACTGATCTTTAGGCTCAGAGTTGCATTCATGGGCCTTATTTATTTTTTAAATGAAAGGGACTAGCATGTTAGACACAAAAGGTCACCTATTTTATAATTCACTTATATGAAATAATCAGAATAGGGAAATCTATAGAGCCAGCGGATTGATGGTTGTCAGGGCTGGGGTCTAGGGAGTTGACTGCTCACGGGCTCTGGGGTTTCCTTGTGGGGTGATGAAAATGTTCTGAGACATGGTTGTACAGAAACCAGAGTCATGGTTGTACAACATTGTGAACGTACTAAATGCCCCTGAATTGTACACTTTAAAATGGCGAATTTTATGATACGTAGATAGAGAAAAATAGGGTAACACATATGAAAGGTGTCTTGTCACATGGGACAAATTAAACTGTTTTGGTTTTTTTTTTTTTCCCCCTTTTCTTCCATCTGCACTAAGCAGTCCCTCCATTAGAGCAGCAGGCAGGAAGTGCTTGGGCTGTCTGTAATGCCCAGGTGAGCAGATCTCAGAGAGGCAGCCTGACCTTGCCCTGTGTGGGCTTCTGCTCAGGGCCTCGGACCCATGTGCTTTCCTTCTCATTTCTTGACCACGTTATGTGTTTGCCTGTGTTATTAATAATGTATTCCTTGAAAAATCTATGTGCATTATAGTCTTTGATCTTGTCATGAAATTTCAAAGCCAAAGATTCCATTTTCTTTCTTTTTTTTTTTTTTTTAATTTTCAAAGAGGTAGAATGGAAATCATTTTAAAGCTTTTAAAACTTCCCTTTCTAGCGGAGAACTTCCTGCTGACTTCCATCTATGTTAATGAGGTATGTATGTATGTATGTGCATGCGTGTGGTGTACATACATATACACATACACCCATATAGACACATACAACATGATGCAACACTTGCTTCAAGCTTACTGTATTCTAGACGTGAGGACTCTTTGAATACAAGACTACGCATCTTGTAGATTAAAACAGAAATTAAAGACTTCAGACTAAGGCACCATCAAAAGCTCTCTTTTCATTGTTCTTTTATTGTTTATTGACTTCAAAAAGACTTTTTAGTTTAAACTGACTTTAATGTCTCTCGAATGCTCTTTTGTAAAGTGACTTTGAAAACTAGGGGATAACGTCTTCATTAAGTGGAGAAAAATCTTAGGGAAAAATATACTGTAACTTGGCTTTCATTAGAGTAGAAGGAGATAAAGCTTTGCTTAATTAGTGTCTGTTTTTCCCGCTTTCAGAATTCTCAGGGAAAAGGGGGCTAGAATTAGTGCTGATAAAAGCTTGAAACAGACATAGCACTGAAACTTTTTTCTTCCCTTCTCAGAATTTCAAAGAGCGTACTTTGTATAACTCTGTGAACGGTATTAGAACATTCCAGGTGTCCCATCTTTCTGGATGTACAAGGACTCCAGCCCCAGCCCTCATCCCAGTTCTCTCCTCTCTTACCTTCATCTTCTCTTCTTGTTTCCAACACTTGTTTAGGACATGATGATTTGGGAGGGGATATCTATTCATATGTCTTCTTTTCTAATCCATCTTTCCCCTGCTCTTCTCTAAGCCACCCATCAGATCTGATCTTTTCAGAAAGTCTGTCCCAATCGCCCCAGCTCTGGGTACCCAGTGATTTCTTGTGCACTGGCTCTTTACATTTCTGTGGCTTTCTACCTGTTCCCTGTTACGCATCTTTTCTCTGCAAAGAAGATCTGCCCTTTAAACTTAGGAATGCTCTCTGGGCTGCCCCGCCTTTTTTTTAACTCCATGAGTTGCTGAATGCTGGGCTGTCCAAACCCCAAGGCTCCAACGTTGCTGGCTGCCTTACTCTTTTTCCCTATATTAATAGCAAAAGAGAATTGTGCATAGGAGCACCAAAATCAGAGTTCAGATCTGGCTTCAGGATCCATCCTTTTGTGTCCACATATCCGAAGGAAAACCGTTCTGAGGGAGCCATCTTTTGGCTCCTGTTAGAAGGGGTGCCAGACCACCCCTCTTGTGTAGCCATCACCAATCCTGTGGCCAGACAGAGGACACCAGAAAAAGCACACATAGGGTTTGGGATAAAACAGACATAGGTACAGATCCTCTGTCTGCTATGTACTAGCTCACAGACCCAGGGTGGGTTGCTCAGCCAGTCTGGGCCTTGGTATTCACATCTACAACGTGGGGATAATAGAGCTTGTTACCTTGGAGGGTTATAGATGGATCAGATGAGGTAGAGCTTGATGTAGTTAAAGTCTTTTTGATCTCAGCAGCACGCTGCAGCCACCTAATTCTGCATCACAACAGCTTTGCTCTGGCTTCTTCTAAGTAGCAGACACTTACAATGAATTCCCTTTTAACTGTTCCCCCTGCCGTCATCACCAAAAAAAAAAAAAAAAAGTATTTGAGTCAACTTTCTATATTGTCATGTCTTACGCCTGATAATCCATATGGCTTAGCTGTCTTTATTGTGCCTCTCAGTAGATGGACAGGTAGGTAGATGGATTTTGTTTTAACACCTGTGCCATCCTGCTGGCCTTACTCTTTTTTGAATGCTCAAATGCCACTGAGTCATGGGTTTCAGAGGCCGGTGTAAATACTGAGAGTTTTAAGTGGCATGGAGTCGCCACGGGTTTGTTATGTAAACCCTCAGGGATATTTAAACCCTCTACTGAGAAGGGTAATTGAGCCTCCAAACCACCCACCAAGACTTCTGCCTGTAAGATATTTAAGGACTGGTACTATGCAGCCATTTCCCTTGTGCAATTTGTTTTCCATCGAGGAGCAGGAGAACAAGGGAAATGGGGCTCAGAGTAACTTATAAAAGCCAAACTCTTAAGCCACTAAATGCATCTCCTCACAATCGCACCTGGAGAAGGGCTGAAGGCAAACAAAAAGTAAACAGAAAAGGGACGAGGGTTCAGAAATGGAGATGACAGAGTTCTCCCGTGCAGCACAATGACAGTGTCGTAAATCACCCATTCCAGACGTTCCCTGGAAGCATAGCATGGAGTGTGCAGAACGGGTTTTTGACAAAATGGGCCTCGTTAGAAGACGTGAGAAACTGAACTTCAGAAAGCAAAGCAGGCTGCCGGGACACCTTGGAGTATGTGGCACACAGTCATCAGCTTGTGCTGTCTCGTGCCTGGACTGTAGAAGTGTCTCGAGGTGTGCTTTCCTGAGAGGACCGTCCCTCTGGAGGAGTGTGCCCCAGGAGTCTGGGTGAGGTGGCACTGGGTGACAGAGATGCTCTCAAACAAGTCTCTGCACAACTTGAGGTGAAAACCAGAGATGTGGAGGAAACACTCAGGGACTCGAACAGGCGGATACGCTTCAGATCGATGTATTATTAAAGGCATCACTGGCTGCCCACGTGTATACAGTGGCTTGGACACAGTAAACCGTATTGATTAGTAGGCAGTTCTCCCCCAGGTGCTGACTCAGGGACCCAGGCTCTTCCCATCTTGTGGTTCATCATCATCTACCCCTGCCTTGCAAGGCTGCATTGCTTGGTGCAGCAGGTTGGTGGAAGAGACCAGGACATGGGCTCTTGAGTGTGGAGGCACTTTAAAGACCAGGCTGGGAGTGGCACGTATTTGTGAAATATAAGAGGCTAGGAAGTGTAGTCCAGCTATGTGCTCAGGAGGAAGAGCAAACAGGTACAATAAACAGACAGCAGGTCTTTGCCCTGCCTGAGGTACTGGTGGATCTGTTTGAAATCACTTTGGATTCTCTCTCTCTCTTTCTCTCTCTCTCTTTTTTTTCCCCCCAAAGTTCTTCATGTGGATGACTCTGGAGATAGCCGGAGAGAAATTGATGTGCTTCCTGCCCTGCACAACCTCAGCCTCTTGGGGATGCAAGAGCCCATTCTTATTGTCCGTGGTGCCGACTGCCAGGGCCTACTTCCCAGTAGGGAGAGCGGGCAGGAGGATGCTTGCTCCCCTCCACAGCCCTCCCTGGCAGCTGGGGGGCTGCGGGACAGTTCCGGCCAGCAAGTATCAGCAGAAATCCTCCCAGGCCTTCTCAGAGACCTTCTGCTCTTGGATGAAAGGCAGGGCTGCTGGTATTGTCTGTCCCCCTTTCTTCCCATGTGCAGTGTGGATTTGATGCTGACAGGCACAGCTGCCTCCTTGTTGTCCTGAAGCCACAGATGGAAGGGAAGAGTCACAAGAATGGCAGAGCGATGGCCGTAACTAGGACCTGCACTGTCTGGGGCTGCTGTAAGCGTTATGATGGCGGAGTCTGGTAGCTGCAGCAGACAGCCTGCAGTCAGGAGCTCTGTCACTGTCAGCCAGGTCTGTTTGCCCTCCTCCTGTGAACCAGCCACTAGCAGACGTAGCAGTAGGAGTGTGGGATCTGGGTTCAAGAGAGATTCTGCATAACCCTCAGGGCTGAGAATTCTCCGGGGTACAAGTCATCCCTCACCCTGTTTGTCCGCTTGAACAGATGCCAAACAACCATTGTGTTCTGCTTCACTTGGGAAGTACTCCAGTGCAATGTTTCTGGAAAGTGACAGGTTTTAGCACTGGAAGACTGTCTTTGCCATTCAGATTTTTCTCAGCAGCGCATTTCTGTTGTGGCGACATGGGATGTGATCTCAGAACTTGGCATCCTGTGTGCATGCCTGAAGCGGTAGTGGCACTTCTTGGCTTTCTTCGTCTTATTGGCCCATTTCCTCTGTGTCTTTGTACTGAAGCACATTTATGTTACGGTAATCACCTCATGGTATTTAAAGATCTCTATTTGGGGGACGCCTGGGTGGCTCAGTTGGTTGAGCAGCTGCCTTCGGCTCAGGTCATGATCCCGGTGTCCTGGGATCGAGTCCCACATTGGGCTCCTTGCTCGGCGGGGAGCCTGCTTCTCCCTCTGCCTGTGCGCGTTCTCTCTCTCTCTCTCTTTCTCTCTCTGGCAAATTAAAAAAGAAAAGAAAAGAAAAATCTCTATTTGGGCCACACTGGTTAGAAGATGACCGTCTCTAAGCAGTCTATGCTGCTCTAGTACCTGAGCATCATATGACCTGAACCAGCCTGCAGTTCCCGTCATTCTTGACCAAAATAATACCATTAGGGACTGTCCCACCGCTGCTGCCACCACTCATGTTATCCCCTGCCAAGGAACTGGGTAAACGTTGTGATGCGGTAGATGCCTGACTTAGGAAATAAACATTCAGAGCTCTATCATACAGCGATGTGCAGTGTTTTTCCCCCTATTCACAAAAACTCTTCCAGACGACAGTTAGCAGGTTTGATACTCTGTGTATACTACAGGTGTGCTTCTGTAGAAATAGAATATAATGCAGACTCTCCGCTTTCCTCAGTAAATCCATTCCTTTGATTATTCCAATCAGTTATGATGAGGCCAGTATGCAAACCTGTTTTTCTGAGGCACGCGTGCTTCCAGTGGTCAAGGAGTGATGAAAAATCAAAGCTGAAAGAGGAAAGAGTAACACGGAAAAATCAGACTCTGTATATATTTCAAATTAAAATCCCAGCCATGCAGAAGCAGCCTGCAAAGGATTGACCGCATAGTCCGTTCCTGTGACCAGCTGCATGAACGCTGGAATTACTAAGCAGGGCCAGAGGGAACCAGGTCAGCCTCGTAGATCAGAAACCAAGGCCGTCGTGTCTCTAGCACCAAACAGTTCAAAGGTACCCATTTCAGAAGCCTTTGTCCATTTTTAAATAATGGAAAACTGGGGCTTTGGTAATTGTTTCTTAAGGAAGAAACTCAGTTTAGAATATGAATATCCATCCGTTGAAACTAAGTCATCTTGCTGTTCTGCAGAGTGCACGCAACTTGGAGCGCGTGCCGTCAGGCTTTGCTAGATTGAAGACAGTCTTTTGTAATCAGAGTATTGGCTGAATGCCTCCCAACTGAAAGTGGATTACTGGCCCTCCTTCTTCCTGGCTAGTCTGTAGCTCAGCACAGGAGACAGCAAACTAGAGCCTTGCCCCAAATCTGTCCTGCCGCCTGGTTTTGTGTAACCTGTAAGTCTAGAGTTCTTTTTACATTTTTCAGTGGCTGCAAAAATGTTAAAAGACAAGTAATATTTCGTGATACATGCAAACCGTATGAAATCTGAATTTGATTGCCTATAAATAAAGTTTTATTGGAAGACAGGCTTGCTCCTGCGTGTGCACTGTCTGGGGCTGCTGTAAGCGGTATGATGGTGGAGTCTGGTAGCTGCAGCAGACAACATGCTATCCGCAAAAGTATTTACTAACTCTCCCTTTCCAGGCAAATTTGCCAATACGTGCTTTAAGTGATGCACTTACCTGGGAGCAGAGGCAATGAAGGAGAGATTTTGGCCCCTTCTCTGCCAGTGAAATGCGGGAAGGTCAGACTGTGTTCTGCCCTCCATGCTGCTGCAGATCTCAGAGTTCTTTCTCCGCATCAGGGCTCGACCCTGACTTTTCCTGCCCACCCCACTCTTTCCTCACAGGTCTGTGCAAGTTCCATACTGAGGTGTTGGCTAAGGACCATTGCAACCAACCGGTGGTTCTCTGCAGGCTACCAGTCACCTCTAAGATTATTGAGCCGTTGTGTGGCTATAGCAGACCCACGCCTCGTAACATGCCCCCACTCCACATTTCTGTGGCCGCGGGATAATTTAGGGATAATGAGGGGAAAGTGGTCTGTCTTTATCTGTTAATTCCTCAGAGGAAGTTCTGTTCAGAATGAATAGTCTTGAAACGTGTAATAAAGTTACCTATCAAGACCACTTTCACAGAGAGATTTAAATGTGATAATAAGAATAAAAGAAAATGAAGTGACATTGAGGGCGTCTTCTTTTATAACAGCTCTTGGTCGTGACTGTTAAGCATACTGTAAAATGACTTTTATACATTTATGGATCGAAATGGTTCTGCTGAAATTTTAAGTGTTAACATTGTTCAAACTTCCATTACTAACACCTCTCACATTGCTACAAACGGTTTCATATTTGACATTTTGATCGTACTAACCTGGGACACTTTACACTGATGCTTTCATTTCATGCCACAGGAAGGTTCTTCTTATTTCGATTTCAGCTTCTTTCTCTAGGAAGCCAATACATTATGTTTGCACATCTTACCCCGATGCATGCTATAAACCGATGCGCACAGAAGATGTTCTGGAGAGACGGAGGAAGCTGAGATGTTTTGTCAGATTGACACGGGGTAGGAAATACATAGGTATTTTTTTCAACCTGTGGCTCCTTCGTTTTCAGATTTTCTTGTTTGCAGACTGCCATTCACAACTGCACCTTATTTTTTTTTTTTTTTCTTTATAACGGCCTTACTGAGATATAATTCACATACCAAACAATCACTCATTGAAAGTGTACAACCTAATGGCTTGTAGTATATGCACCAAGTAGAACAGCCATCAACACAATCAATTTTAGGACATTTTTATTACCCCAAAAAGAAAACCTGTACCTCCTAGCTGTCACCTCCCAACATCCCACTCCATCTACCAGCCTTAGGCCACCACTCATCTCCTGTCTGACTCTATACATTTGCCTCTCCGGGACATTTTGTATAAATAGGATCACGCATTACGTGGTTCTCGCTGACTGGCTGCTTTGACCTTGCATAACGTTTTCGAGGTACACCTTCTTTTTCAGCTCTTTGCTTCTTATTTCTTTCTTACAAGTAGAACATTTTTAAAAGGAATACTTGGCATGCACAGGAATATCTAACCCATGTAAGCATGTGGGATCTGTTGGATTCGTGTTTGTGGCCTCCAGGGCAACCAGCAGCGCCTGACGCGTGCTGGGCATTCTTCCAGTGCCTGCCTGGTACATGCCTGGGGGCTTGGTAAAGCTGATGCTAGGCGCCTGGGCCTTCACATCTCTCTCAGCATCCCGGTAGGTAGGCGCATCACAAAGAAAGGTGGCCTCATAATAGGATATGCAGGAAACTGCGCTGAGGAAGCACTCAGCACCCAGCACCAGAAGCTCAGAAGTCAGAAGCTGCTTCCCTATCTCAGAACAGGCCTTTGTCTTCAAGGTCTTCTCCACCCTGTGTACCGAGCGCAGGGACATCCTCAGACTCTTCTGGGCTCTCCTCCGCTTCCCAGGTTGGCCATGTCAGCAGCATCTTTCTTGAGATGGGAGCTTTTGGTAGATGGATCAATGTGGTGTGGTAGATACTTTGCTTATTTCTTCCCAGTACTCGCAAGAGAGAGTAAAGAGTCTTTTTGTTATAAATGAATCCTTTGTCAAGTTTTGTCCCACTTTTGCAAGGCTGACTTTGGATGGGGATAACTGGAGCCTTGCGTTTCATTCTGATGAAATGAAAGTTCATTTCTCCGTCCATGAGGATCGTTTTCCAGTTTGCCAGGACGGCCCGTGGAAACCTGTCGTGCGTGTTCTAATTGTTACCAAATCCAGGGAAATTGTGGCTGGGAGGGAGGGACTGGGAACTTACTGACAGAATTGGACCACTGGCTTTCATTTCATTTCAAGACCTGTCCCCTATTATCACAGAGAATGGAAAGTCCGCTTAAGTTAGCACTAGCTAATTGCTTCCTTAGTTGAAGGCCTAAATGAGTTTAAAGTGAAATGCGTGTCTCCAAGTGCTGCATATCTCCAAGTGCTAAGTAGCCAACACACAATAGGCAATTGAGATAGCAAAGGGGCTAATTCAGAAGAGGTGGTTGTGTCCCTTTCTCTTCCATCCCCCCCCCACCCCGTCTCTGCTTTCTTTCCCTCCTACGCTCCGTCCTTCCTACCCTTCTTTTCTTCTCTCTCTTTCCTTTCATTTAACCATTATACATACTATGAGGTTGTGTCTGTAGGCTTTTGTTGGTAATTAAATAAATTATTTTTACATTTAACGCAATCTTGAATTACCAGATGATCATCTTAGGCACTCCAAAGTATAAGAGCCCTTGAAAGCACTATCCACGCATAGATATTCCATAGCACATCTTACAATCTAAATATTGCTTTTAGTGTAATCGAAGCAGCAAGAGTAGTCACAAGCAGTTGATGGACTATTTTTCAAATTGATTTCAAAAATGTATTTAAGGGGATGATCTTCTAGTCTAGATTACCTATTGATTTTTAATATGAAAAGCTCATTATGTAAGCAGGAACTGCATATAAAAACCTAGCAAACCTTTGCATAAATCCTTTAATTGAATTTCCAGAGCCTGTGGTTCTACTTTTTTTTTTAATTAAATCTATTTCTTTTTTTAAGTGTTACTGTGTAATTTGCATGCTGTGAAGAGGCCCTGTCCCAGATAAAGTGCCATTGATCCTTATTAAACCTCACCTCTGGGCTTGCTTAAAACTAACTGGAAAAATTAAAGTGTTCATGCCGCAGTGCACTTATAGCTTGTGTGATAGGATTATGGAAAAAATAATAAAACTAATTTCCAGGAGAGAATTTATAATGTGAGATTTTATTTTTTTCAATTTGATAATTAATAGTGAAATCATATCATATATATAAATCATATTTCAGCCTATAAACGGAAATGGCAATTAGTAAAGATAATATATACTTGATGTAAAACCATCATGTTATGTGTGGATAATCTTTTGGCACTTTAATTTTTTAATTGTAGAAGGAAAGGATTATGAATTCAAGTCCAACACATTAAATGGTGGGTTTCCTTTGAAAAATCTGATTCTTTTACTATGCAGTATATTAGGAGATTTTTAATTTTAGTGTGGGGAAGTATAAAAGATACAGAGAAAGATATTCTGTTTATGTTTGTACTAAAATGTATGTTATAGAATTACCAGGGGAAAGAAAAATATAAGGGCTGCAATAGGTTTTTCTATTTTTTAATACCTAACATTTGTTATTTTAAAAGCAATAAAATCCCCTAAAGAAATATTCATAATCAATAAGAACACAAAATATGGAATATATTAACTGAGTTATAAAAATGTTTGTAGTATAGCACAAAATGAAAAACACAGCAAGTTATGTACGGTTTAAAGTGTAATCAATTTTGAGGTTGTATACAAGGATATAAATGATAAACACAAGTAGTAGCATTTTTAGTAAAGGCTGTTACAAAATACTGTATTTATGGCCTATTCCATTCTTTTTATAGCTCATTAATGTAGAAAACAAACACAGTGTATCCATCTTCTCAGACAGCTTAAAATTCCCTTAAATGATATTTTTAAATGGGAATACTGAGCTCATTTGATCTGTTTCTTTTTCAAGCACGTGTGAGTTTGAACAGGCGTATTTACTGGGGTTCTTTTTCATACTCTGGAAGGAAAAAGAGCTGCTCTCCCTTCACGAAACAGGGTTGAATGGAACGAACACCTTTCCAGATGGCTTGGTGGTATCCCCCTCCTCTCATAGGGCTCCACACCTCCCCATGTCCTACCCCACCCTGAGAAGAACCTTCATCCCTTCAGAAGCTGCATTAATTCTTCCAGGCCACAAGGGGGCTGTTGAGTTACTGGTTCACTGCACTCGCTGGCAGGAGAGAGTTTTAATGCTGGTTCCAAAGGTGCTCAGTTTCCTGTGGTACCTATGAATATGCATGCAGTGTGTACTCAGCAATCTACCAGTTCAGACTAGACAGCTGGTTCTGGCGGCGAGGTGTGTTTTTTGCTCTCTTTCTCTCCTTCCCTTGGACAAGTCCTTTCTGAGTAAGCTGAATCTATAATGTCATTAACTTATTTTCAGTATTTCATTTGGTTTTGATGTTTCCATCATGGCCTCTTTTTTTCCCTTTCATTTTGTCATTCTGTAGAAGTTATTAGCCTGTTATGATCGATGGAGTAAGAGTTTCATGGCTGTAGGAGCCACAAACTTGGGTATCCAGCACTCCTTAAAGCATAAATAGGATTTAGCAATGCTCTATTTGTTTCCAGTAAGGTAAGAGTAGTTGGAAAAAAAAAAGAAAAATCTTGGTAAGAAGGGCAAAGTGTTTGAATTGTTTACTCTCTTTCTTATTTGGATTAACATATGGCTCGGCGCTACATATTTCTATCCATCCATCCATCTACCATCAGTCTATCCATCCATCCATCCTTCCATCCATCCTTCCATCCATCCATCCATCCATTAGTTCATCCAGCCATCCATCCATCTACCCACCATCCATCCATCCATCTACCCACCATCCATCCATCCTTATACCCACTATTCATCCACCATCTATCCATCCATTCATCCATCATCCATCATCCATCCATCCATCCATCCATCCACCATCAGTCTATCCATGCATCCATCCATCCATCCACCATTAGTTCATCCAGCCATCCATCCATCTACCCACCATCCATCCATCC
>NC_081573.1:50761162-50871162 GCF_022355385.1 Mustela nigripes
TTCCAACCACCATCCATCCATCCACCATCAGTCCATCCATCCATCCATCCACCATCCATCTACCCACCCATCCAATATGTATTAAATATTTGCTATGTGTCAGGTGCTGCTTCAGACATTAGGGATATGAATTTGAATTTGGATCACTCATTGCCTTCAAGAGTCTCATTATCTAGTGGAGAAGACAAAGACATATGCTGATAAATTTAACAGAGGGAAACAGAGACCAAATTCAGCGTTGGGCTTACTCACCCTTGGGCCGTAACATTCATGATAACATTGAAAGCTATTTTTGCTTATGAATGTAGTTTATTTGGACTTTGTAATTTATAAAACTAACATTACTGTTGAGAAATACTTCTTTGTGGTTTGACAGTATTAAAGAAGATGCTCTACCTAGTAAAAATGGAGATGGCATGTCCTTTTCCCTAGAATAGGTTGACATCAGTCTGGTTACCTCCCAAGAATCATGTGCCATTGTCATAGGAGGGTTGACACAGAGGGCCATCTATAGAATGTGGGCAGTCATCTGCAAGTTGAGGACAGGGGCCAGAACACCAAATAAAGTGGTGTAAGTATCTGGCCCGGGAACCTGGACAGTGGCCACAGGCAGGATTCAGAATTCCACACCAGGAACAAAAGCCAAGCAGAGATAGGAAAAGCCCAACCAGCACAAATTAGGGGCCTCTAATAATGTTGACCCAATAGTGCCCCCAGTCACTGCCCCTTCCTAAAGACAGTATAGTATAGCAAATGACAAAGAAAATGGGGCAGAGAGGCTTGAAGTGATGATTCTCCTGGCTTCAGAGCCCAGAAGCAGGCTTACTTAATCTTATCCAAAATGTCATATTTTATCTGAGGCAACTGATGGATTACAGGGCTGAGCTACATTTTATAGAGTATCAGAATAGTCAGCCTTTTGGAGTTTCTTTGTCCAGTATGATAGCCCCTCGCCACGTGTGGCTAATTAAATTAAAATTGATTAATTGAAATAAAAAATTCAGTTGCTCAGCCACACTAGCCACATTTCACATCCTCAGTAGCCACATGTGGTCAGTGGCTGCCATATTCTGTGGTGCCGATATGGAGCATGGCTGTCCCGGCAGAGCCTCCTGCGGGTTAGCACTGCTCCACAGCAGAAGTCTCCAGCATGTGAAGAATGACCCATTAGGGTTCCAAAAGAAACATTACAATTTTTGTTTATCCATTTGCTTCCTATATGTGTTATTAAACGTCTCTGTGCGTATGTCAGGTGGTAGGTACTACTGTTTTAGGAGCTTTACATATGTTTACATATATCATCCTTTCTAGTATCCTATGAAGTAGTACTGTCATCCCTATTTTGCGGATGAGGATACAGGCGTACTGAGTCAGGAGGTGGCAGAATTAGGATTCCACTCAGGTGGTCCAGCTCCTTGGTCCTTCCACTTAACTGCAGCACGATATGGGCTCTCAATTAAGAAGATTGATCTTTATAAAAATTACATAGCTGTGTTGACACTGGGTACCTTCCCTAGTCCTCTGATAGGGAGGAGCCAGATGCAAGGCATTCTGAAGTAAGGCTGGGTGTTCTCCTAGGCACGAGGTCATGGTGGAGCCTCTGCTCCTTGTGGACTTTCAGCTGTGAAAAATGCATCGTGGTTTCCCCACGGGTGCTTGGCTAAATGGATTGAGACATTAGATTATCTGGTTTGAACTAAAGCATCCATCGCAAAATGAGCAAAAGCTTTAAAAAGATTTCTGCAAAGAGACCTGTGTTTGAAGATAATATTTATAATGCAAATACAAGCAAGCATTTTTTTTTTAAAATGGCATCATTGGTAGTTCAGCTCCTTCTAATATGAGCCCTTCGTCTGTTACAAAGTAAACACAATGACGGTTTGATCGGATCTCAGAAGACATCAGTGAAAACCCCCAAAATCTACATTAGCACAAAGAGACAATTGCATGCACCGTTTTTTTATGATGAATGTAATTCCTACCCTGTATCATTTCTGGTGATCATAGCTAATAGAAGCCTACAAGTTTATGGTTTATAAATAAACACCACAGACATATACTGAAGTATCTGTCTTGAATTTTTCCTCTTGGTGAAGGTGCACAATTAAAATAGTCTGGAACCTTTAAGCTCTTAAACAGAATCTGTGGTCTCTGCCTGTCTTGGTTTTCACTTCATTTGGGTCCTGCTCTGTTTATCCTCTGCTTACTAGAAGAACACCCTTTTAATAGAGTTGAAAATCATGAAATGAAAGGTATTTTGTAAGGAAAAAAAAAAAGCCATTGATTGAAACAAAGACTCATGGCCTAGAGACTGAACTTTCGATGGGAACTTTGCTGAGTATGCCTTTGTATATCATTAACTGTGGGAGAGCTCTCCCCACCGTCCACCCCTTAATTTGAAGGTATCCAAACTTTTTAAAAATACATTCTGACACTGGTACATAATTGCACTGAGCCTAGTTGACAGAAGTCTGAAAAATTGCAAAGATAGAGGTTTTCCTTGCATTCTGGAAATATTCCCCCGAACTTCTTCAAGCATGCCAAATCTTTTGCTCAGGGTAGGGGAATTGTGCGTGTGTGTGTGTGTGTGTGTGTGTGTTGTGAGATGATATAATTGTGATTGTAAAAAGTGTGCAGAAATAACATGTTATCTCTGAACCTTTCCTATTCATCTTTCTGGTGCTGGTACTTTAAAATAAAATATATTATTTCTGTGCCAAAAGGGAACCTTCACTTGCTGGGAGAGTTCTTAACTCCCTCAGTATCCCTGGTTAATTCTGACCTACCCACCATCTACATTTCGGTTACCTTTTGTTTCCATACGCTTTTTGAGAGCTTTAAAAACAAATCTGTGTCTCAAGAATAGTAATTTAGAAGCTGCTTGTTACTGCAAAGGCTGCTCTGAGAAGTGGGCGGTTATGACATATCCGTTCGGATGGAATCGTGGAGCAGATGGTGCCATATTTTCTTACATCATAATTCTGCAATCCCTATCAGTGAAACAGAGGTGAAAGAGGTCACTTGGTTTTTCCAATGTGGAATTGCTCCACAATTTTTTTTTAAGTGAATTAGCATTTATTGAATGCTTACTGGGGCCTGTGCTAAGTACTTTACATGTGATTTCTTGTCTCCCGACCACCCTGTGAAGTGGCTGCTATTATTGTCTTCACTTGTAACGGTGAGGAAACCGAGGCACAGAGAGGTTAAGTAATTAGCTGCGTCAGAATGCTGGTCAGTGACAAAGTGCCTGTTGGCACAACTAGCCCCTATTAGCACCAAGACTGTTTCCCAGGATCATGTTATGTGAGAGTGAATGTTCTGACAAAGAACATGTGTTTCATTTTTCTGGGGAGGCACCCCATCTTACTCATCTGCTTTGCTGTTCCCAGAAAGAGTGTCAGGCCCACAGGAGACATATGGCACTCTCTGTTAAGAGAAAGGCCTGAAAAAGAAAGGGCCATTCATAGATGTTCCTGGAAGTGGGTTTGGTGGTGAGCATCCCGATCTGTGGGAGGGGAAGCTCTGCATGTCAGGGGACCCCTTTAGAAAAGGGTCAAACATTTCAGTGCAGAATTTTGGGAGGAGCCCACGAACCTAGGGATCACTGAAGCTTACTCTTGGTTAGCATCAAGGTTGTGCTGGGGCTGAAATTACACAAAACCAAGATGGAGTTGCTTCTGTTGTGTCAGGGTTTCATTCCTTCTGTTTATTCTACGTTCCCAGGCGTTCAAGTGTCAAAGGCACTTTGATATTTCTGATTTGGTGTTGAAACCATATGAACAATGTGCCATGTTTCTGCATGTCCCCATCTGCGGGAGGGACCATCCAGCCCCCAGGAAGTGTGCCTTGGCTTTCAGGGGAAGTCCTCCATCTACAAAGCAGCATTCTCTGACATGGGAGACTTTGAAAGTGTTTTCCTTTTTACCTGCATCTGGGTAGATTTTTTTTTTCCCAGTAGTTTCTTAATGGTCTTTAGTGAAGGAAGTAAGTGGCACTGATCAGTGAAGGTGGACAGTAAGATTTATAATGTATTTGTGCTAGCTGATTGCCAACAGAACCGGCCTTTCCCAGCGGTGCTGTACGTAGACTCAGAAAATCAATAGGGATTAACCTCTGACCTCCTTCACATACTTATACTGTGGGCTGCATCGCTTACCAATATTTCATCTGTTTCACTTAGCCACTGCTACTTACTCAATAATGTGTGGCCGGTCTCACAAGATAACTAATTAATTTTTTTAAAATGCAGCATCACTTGTAACTGTGATAAAATATCACACCTTTGGAAATCAAGACCCTTTTGGTTTATTTATTAAACTCACATTAATTAGTCTTAATTAAACAAAAAAAAAACAGGGAAGGAAGCAAGCTAAAACTCTAGGGTTTGCCTAGCTCACAAAAACCCCCTTGTGATTTTCAGTAGAGGGACCTTTGTGGCTCTAACAGAGCAGGTGTGCCCTGGTATGTCATTTAGAACATGAGCCCCTTTTGGGAAAGTTGCTACTTTTACCTTTTAGACATATACCTATATCTTGTATATATAAGATATATAAATGTATATTTTTTTTCTGTGAATGGGACGTTTGTAGATAAATAAATGAGCCACCTTTTGTCCTCAAGTACCCTAAAGGGGCATTTGTAGATAAATTGATAAAAATGCTACCTTTTGATGTAAAGAACCTGATGTATCATTTTTTTCAAAGGAATAAAATTTATTCTATTTGAAAATGTGTGCATAAGATGTGTAAAACATACTTGTATGAGCCACCCTCAGTTAAAAGTACACATAGGATGAAAAGAGAATGGATTGGTGCTAATACTTTTTTACTTTTCCCTTTAAGCTTTGACATATAATGAAGTGCTCTGCATCTGTCTTAAAAAATTGAGATTGTTGTAGATTTCCTTCATCCAAGACCCTTTTGTTTGCATTTTTTTTTTTTTTTTTTTTTTTTGCAAAGTATACCTATTCCCCAGAGTTTACTTACAGTTTGCTATTGATCCGGCAGCTGGTATTTGAATTGGTCGATGTCCTCTGTAACTTGTTTAAGATACCCTACCTGAGCTATTAGTTTAAATAATGTATTCATAAATTGATTAATCATTACAGTAAGACTTATTAGCTGCATTTATATCTGCGTGTTATCCACAATTGACTTGTACTCTAATAATCATGCATACTTAAGCAGCACTTGGGTTTTACACTACAATTTAATAATTATCAAGTTGGAAAACAATAGTATTTGTGTGCAGTAGTGGAGGCCGGGCTTTAAAGGTTGGGCTTGGTCAGCAGGTTGCTACTTTTACTTTCCTTAGGTAAAACAGACAGTCTTCCCTCAAAAAATGACATATAGGAAGCAGACCAACCTCTGTCAGCCTCGAAGGAATGATCGAGTTTGCCAGAGCTGTCCTGGCGTCACAGTTCTGGAAGATGGATGGGAGCAGAGGGGGGAGGATTTGAAGGGGTAACACCTTCGTCTCCATTTCTCTAATAGCTGCCTCCTGGGGGGCAGTCTTTCCACGGGCTTTTCAGGGTGCCCGCTCCCCCCATAAAGCTGCTGTGCCTACAGGAGACTGGCCCTCTGCTCTGCGCCCCCGGTGAGGCTGACCGCCCCAGCACCCCAGCACACCAGCACAGACGTGCAGAGTAGCAGCTGCGCGGGGCCGCCTTGCTCCCGAGCGCGCCCCGCAAAGTAAGCTGGGGCAACTTCGGGAAGCCTCCGTGCGGCTTCCCAAGCAGGAAGTATACAAGTCAGCTGAACACAGGGCTTAGAGCTACATGCACTTTAAAAAATAAGTTTTATTGTTTAGAGCAGTTTTAGGCTCAGAGCAAACTTGAGTGGCCTGTGCAGAAAGTTCCCACATAGCCCGTGCCCCCGATATGCACCACCTCCCCCAGGGGCACGCTGTAAGCACACTGTGGCAGTTTAATCGAACACTGTCCCTTGGGGAGCGGTTTAATCGAATACTGTCCCATGCCTGCCTCCGTGGGCAGCCCGGCCCCGGGTTTCTCCCTGGGGGGGGCCTTTATGTTAGGCTCTCTCCACTTCCTCCTCCCTGGAAGCCGAGTCCCCTTTCTTCCTCCCATTTGGTTGGAAAGTCATTTTGCCTCGCCATGTGATTTTTCTACTTCATAAATCCCCCTTCCAAGCATTATTCAACAACCAGCTAAATTAATATATGCTGCGCGCTTCGGCGATGGGGGGCATCTTGGGGCGCGTGTTGGTTCGGCTGTGCCGAAGGAGCGCTGCTCCCCAGGTGAAGGATGTCTGTCCACCAGTGAGCCATTGTGCTTCTGACGCGGGGCAGCACCTCTGCCTGGAAGCGGCTCCAGGTGAGCGAGCAGATTGCCACGGAGCTGCCTTTCCGAGGCTCCCTCTCCCGGCCTGGGGCGTCATCCGTTACTGAGCCGGAGCCTGCGTCCCCTGCCACTCCTTGCGCCACCCATTCCGCCAGCCTTATTCAGAGTGTCAGCAGGGATCACGTTCCTACGGAGGCCAGCGGGCCAGCGGGGAAAGCTTCAGCAGATGAATTATTTACAGTGTTTAATTATCATCATACAGATTTCTTAAACTTCGCGGTTACCTAGGAGCCCGGGTAGCCGCCAAGAGGAGCTCGCTCAACTTTGAACAAGAGCCGTTTTACTGGAAGGCGAAATCCCTTTGTGAATGTGGAGCCCACGTCCCATGGCTGGGTGGGGGTGAGGGGTTCTGTGATGCTGTGTTGGCAAGTGGCCGACACTGGCTCTCGGGGAGGGCTGCCGGCTGGCATTTCTAGCATTCGATGCGGACCGCGGGGTACATGTGCCGTGGGCTGCGGGACATTACAGGATGTGGAGGCGACACATCCCGTGTCGTTCCAAATATGCTCTGTGTAGCTACAGCCACTTTGCAGACACGGTGGACACGACCTCAAGGGCATAGTCAGACAGCCAGGCTCACTGCAGTTCCGCAGAAGCACTGCGTTTGGAGTACTTGCCTTTGTTTTCTCCTAGAGCTATTTAATCATGAGTTTGTGTCATTTAACCTCTGACAGTAGGCGTGTCCAGCAGCCAGTTCAACAGATTCCTGGGGATGGAGCTGCGGGCTCTCTGGAGTTGGCCAGATCCCGCGGCAGCACAGCGTCTTGTGCTTGACTGACTGCCAGTTTTAAATTGCATCCTGGGTTCGGAAGAAGTTCATGATCTACTCCTTATTCAGGCTCATGCCTAACAGGGCATCCCTGCACCATTTTCTGCTGGGGTGTGACGACTGGCTGGCATGCTGCTAAGTGTCCTCAACAGCAAGCAGACACATGTACCCTGACTGGTACACCCCAGACGAGTCTGTTGTACTGATATTAAGGACAATAGTATTTTGCCAGAAGCTATAACGAGATGATTCTGTAACAACAGCATGGTGACACCAGACTATGTTTTGCAATTTTCTTTAATATTTATGGTAGATAAATAATTTATCTCTGTTTTTTTTTTTTTTTTTTTTCCAGGTTGTGTTTTTTTTTTTCCTTCATCCCAAAGATGTTGAAATAGACAGGTGCTAGGTTTCCCTGAACGACTAAAACAAGGATGTGGTTATTTTCCCCCCAGAAAAACAGATGCATCAGCAGAGCTCAGGCTCTGGAAATTGTTTGCACAACTCCGCATCCCATCTACTAATCCAAACTAATGAGATCTATTAAAGACCAGCCCACATGTTTGAAGGGAGTCACTTATTAATGTGACATCTTTGCATGCCATTATAATACCAGGACCACCATTTGCTCCGGTTTTAGAAAACTCAAAGTCATGGCTTGCCTGTTACCTCCCTGAGACTTCCTGCAGAAGCTTCTGGTAGCCTGGGTGCCTTTTCAGCCTTGGCACTGTTGACCTTCAGCGCCGATCATTCTTTGCTGTGGGCTTCTGTTCTGTGCCTGATAGGATGTGGAGCTGTATTCCAGACCTCTATCCATTAGATCCTAGTAGCAACCCCTCTCTCCAAGTAGGGGTAATCCAGAATGTCCTCAGATATTGCCAGACGCCCTCTGCGAGGAGGAGGGCAAAACATGCATTCTAGAGCCGCTTTTCCCAACTATTGTGAGTGTACAGGAAAGGCAAAATGAGATTGTCTCATTGTATTTAAACCCTCACCCTCCGGTTTCTAGGACTCTCTGGCCTTGCAAACAACTAGAATTAGATATAAAGTAACTTTATGTCACCAAATCAACTTCTGCCCAGGGGACTTAGATGAGGGAGAAAAGCCGTGTTTCTACCCAGGGCCACTAGCCCACAGCCCCAGGCTCTAGCAGAAGTGCAGCCATTATCAGAAAAGGGCCCTGCAGAGTAGGTGGAGCTGGGCCGCTTCTTTCTGGGATTGCTGCTCGCTCTGGTGTCTGAGCACTGGAGTTCCCAGCTCTCTTCTCTGGGGCCCACAGGGTGTGCCTTGTGGAGGTTCCTGCCGCCCTTAGCTGGGGGTGGACGGGATGTGGGAATCCAGTCCATTCAGAGGATGCTCCTTATCCTGATAGCCTTCAAGTGGACACAGTCTCAGCAGTTAGTACGGAATGAATTTCGGGATTGGTTCCTGGATTCTCCAAGCTCTCTCCTAGGAGCGGAGCATGTTTTGACAGCTGGACTCTGGTAGCACTACTCATATCCTAGTCCAGGTGAAAGGTGCCCCTGGAATTGCGCCATGCTTAACCTACACTGCGGTGCCCATTTTTCCACTGCAGAAGGGCTGAGATGGAGCTTTTCCGGGGTTTTCCTCTGCAGACATAGGGCTTTCTGGTTTTCCAGCTGAGCCTGCCACTATGGCATCTTAACACGGTGGGATCCATTCCCTGCTGGCCCTGTCTGGCACCTGGGTCCTCAGGTAGCTGATGCGAGAGCCTCGAGAGCTGCTGTGGGGGGCGCTGTGGGAATTCTCTGCTCATTTGGCATCATCTGAGATGGTGACTGTGATGAAATAGGGCAAGTTGTGAGTCAGGCAAGTGCTGGAATGTTTTTTGTGAGTCACTTAGGACCTGGGTGATGTGGAGCAATTGATTTCCCCTTTCCGAGTGTTAGTTTCCTCATCTGGTAAATGGACGTAATGATGTCGCCAGGGCACAGTAGCCGGGCGACCAGCGTCAATGATGAATGTTCATCATCTCTCTCAGCTGTGTTCCAGAAGAGGCCTAGGGTAAGCTACCCCCACTGCTGCTGTTCTTTTGGTCTTATTATCACTTGGGCATTCCCTCACATGTTGGCACTAGGCTGCCTTGACCCCTCCTGCCAGTAGGACCTAAGACCTCTTGGTCTTTTCAGAGTACCTAAATTCTGCAGTGAGTAGGCCCTTTCAGAAACTGTTAAAGATATCAATAGTTATCTGCTGAGGCTTGATTTCATGCTTGTTACTAGCAGATCAATAGTGAAAGCACATTCTGTTAAGTTTTCCTAGGAGTCATTAATCTCACCCAGCCTCAGTTTCCCTATCTGCGAAGTGAGTCTAACCAGAATGATAATGAAGTTAGATTGGGTGAGGCTGGCGGTGGCGCATGGTGGTGGGCAGCTACGTGAGCGCACGTGTTCTCTCTCTACCCCCTGGGCATTCCTCAACATTGGATAACGAACTGCCATGCCAAGGCCAGAGAGTCCAGCTGGAGCCCTCACTCTGACCCCGATAACATGACCTTTCAGTGTCTACAAAATGCCATTTGTGAGAAAGCAGTAGGGAGGTTTCTGAGTTCTTTTCTTCTAAACACTTCTCCAGTGATGCTTGAAGTTTCATTCCTCCCTTAGAAGAAATTTTCAAGTATGCACGCATACATGTTTGAATATCTAAACTGAATCCAGAAAGGACCGGTATTTCTGGAAGGTTCTAATTCTGGTTCTTCGCGAGCACACAGTCTTGCTCCCCAGGGTAAAAGACTCAGATGGAAATGACCATGGGCTGAGCACCCAAACTGGGCCTTGCAGTGATGGGAAGGTACCATCCTGGGGTCCTCAGGATGTAGAAGGGGAGTTTGGAAATCATCAGAGCAGGTTGTTTGCTCTCTGAGACCACTGTGCTGGCTGGAGCCCTTGTCACCAAAGCTGCTGATAACCAAAGGGTCTGTCGTTGGTATGGGTAGCAGTCGTTGGAGGAGGGGGCGCTGACAGATAGTCGGATGATTTTAATGTTTATATTCCGCTGGGGTAAGCTCGAACAAAGACCCATCATTTCCCAGATAACCAATTCTTTTAAAAGAACATCTGTTGAAACTGGCAATTTACATTCTTCTTAAAATACAGAGCGACATAATTAACCCTCTGGGGAGACTAATATTAGTTTATTAGAGACAATTTCTAGTTCTGTTTATTTTTACACTAAACGATTTGTTCAGATTGGGGGAAAATTTTTTTTTTCTTGGTTGCAGTGTGGGTTTGCTTTTATTTGGGGTTGACTTTTCCTTATCAAGGACACGCAAGGTAAATAGCTAGGTGATAATCTGTGGTCCCGATGATCACCCGCCGTGAACGAAGAGAAGCATGCTGAAAGTACTTGATCGTGTGTGACATGTTAATAACTCGGCATTATACTAATGTTCAGGTCTAATTAGTCTCTTTTAAAGTGACCTGGTCTGTTATTAATGTGCGTGTGTTTGTGTGGTTCCCTTTGTCTTCGGTCATCACACTGGGCTCCTTTGGCACTCAGAATTGGTGGAATTGTCTTGTGCTCATTCCTGTCATGCCTATAAACTGATTTACCCTCTCCACGAGAAGATCCTGAATACTCGGCTGTTTCCAACATTTTACTAGTTTCAGACCTCTGGCTTGTTGTGGACAGAGGTGAGACAGGTCAGGGCCATTTGACATTGTGTAGAAACCAAAGTCCCTCTAATAGTTCAGATGTCCTTTGAACTGGAAAGCACCCACTGGAACACCCAGCCATTTTGCCCTCAGTTGCAACCCTGCAGCAGAGTATGATGGCTCCTCAAGTATGGGGTTTCCTTACCAAGTGACCTTCTACTTCGCTTCCCTAATGTAAGCACTCGGATACTCAATGAATTTAGTGGCTCTGAACCTTCCCACATCACCATTTGCCCTACTACCAAACAGGACTTGTTAAAAGAGCTCATAAAATAAAAGTACAGTGAGCCCATGCAAAAGAGTCATTGTGAACTCCTTGGCTTGGTTCATAAATCCTTCACCTGGCCCCAGCACCTGGTGCAGCCCCCTTTCCTTCCCCTTCCCTCCACTAGCCAACTGGGTGCATTAGCTAGAGGGAGCTAAGCTCACCAGGCTGAATCATCGGTGCCAGCTCTGCCCTCGCCCCATCTCACCCTGTCTGTTGGCAAATTCCTGTTCATCCTTCAAAACCCAGTTCTTGGCATCATGTCTTCCATGAAGCCTTCCCAGAGCTTTACTCATCTAGGCAACTGGCCACCCCCTCCTAGTGCTACCGTGACATGGTGGGTACATTCTTCCTTGTTTGTCCGGTCACACGGTCATCTTCCCTACCGCATGACTTGTTCTTTGGCGAAAAGGATTGCTCCTTATTCCATTTCTAACCCTGGCCAGGTATCTGCTAGTTGCTCAGCGAACAGTAGTTGAATTTAATTCTCGCCCTTCCCTCATACGGGTCTGTGTTTAAGATCTAATGGTGCTCAGTGCCTTGTTTTCAATGAAGTATAAGAGGGTGCATCGCCTGTGTGTGAGAGTGATTACAAAATCCAATCAAACTCGGAATGCTGACTCACACCTGGAGTTTCTTTATTTGCAAGCTGGAAGAGGAGGGCTGAATTTGAAACCCCAGGAGAAAATGGTGAGCATCTGAGCTATTTTGAATAACAGTCATTTGAAGAGAGGGTGGAACTGCCAGATGCCTCTGGAGACCCAAGCCCCCCCACCCCCAGTCCTGTGTTGCCTTTCCATCTTTCCTGAGATGCTGCAGCCCACCTGCTGTTGGCTAACACCCTCCCCTGGCTTTCTCCCTGCCCCTGGAACATCTGAGTGTAGCAAGCGATACTTTTCCAGAGCACAGAATGGGAAGGCTTGGACCCAAGGCCAGTAGAAATGGAGAGAGGCACCTCTTACCAGCCACACAATCATGAAAAAAACCCGTCTTCTGAAGGTGTGTGTGTCATTTCTTGTTTCTTTTTTATCCACTAGCCATTGGGCAAATTGACCTATAAGCTTGAAGGACCACCTCAGTGACCCCTTAGCAGTTAAGTCTGTTCCGGTAACTGCTTTGCCTCACCGTAATCATCACATAAAAAACCCGCCTCACCGTGTGTTGGAATCAGATACATTCACCGTCCAATCCATGTTGGGCTGATTTTGTATAATATAAGAGTGCTTTGCTACATCCAAAACCAAGGCAGGAAGCAAGAGATGGGCTCTCACCTTTGACCTCGGGGTCATAGCCCAAGATTTGTTATTAGGAGGTGTTTCCAGAATTCATGTTCCCTTATTACCTCCCAAGTGAGACTGGATTTATGTTGAAATTTCTTTATATATTGGCTTAGAGAAATTTTACTCTGGTGTTTATGTGCCCTGAATAATTTGCAGTAACTTACAGAGTTATAATTCAGGAAGTAATTGGTTCTGAGAGAGTATGTGTTATCATATCAAAATGCGTTTTTTTCCCTCAGTTTGTAGCCTTTCTATAAATAACCAGGAACTTCATCCCTCATATATTGAATAGTTGTGTGTTGCAAATATGGGAATGGTGAGTGCGGGATGTGCACACGTGGGTGCCCCCAGTTCTGTACCCATGACAGGCATCAGTAATCAATCCCGCTCAGCAGGCTGCTCTAAGTGACCATTACTAATCACATGGAGTCAGCTTGGGGCATACTTCTTATCTGCCATCCTAGCAAAGTGATCTTTTGATAAAAGGATCATAGTTCTTCCTGCAGAGTACAGACTGGCCCCTGTGCAGTGGTCACACCTTTGGGAATCTGATTCCCAGTGATGTTTTCCTGTCAGAGCGTGGCCCTCCTTCTGGAAAAAGTCTGAAAGATTTTGAACCAGTTACCTAATGGAATAATAAGAGTTTGCTATGTCCTTGTCTGCCCAGGCCTGATGCTTATTCTCCAGCTATAAGAAAATGTCCTGTGTTAAGCATTTGCCTGTTGAAACAGGTGGCTGGCATAGTTCTGATCTGGAAGCTTCCCTGGAACGGTAAGCGTTCGTCCCAAGACGCACTGCAACGGCAAGCTTCCCCAGCTTGTTGGAAGTATGATTTGGTTTACACACACGAGGTTTCAGGAACATCTCTGTTGCATCAAGCTGTGTCCACTGCTGTGGGTAATTGATGCGTGTGTTCATTATTTCCTTTTACAGCAGAAGAGAGCAATTGCATTAGGTCATTCTTGCCACAGTGTCGGTTGGCTTCTTTGTAAAATATCTTTGGGTTGTTTAAAGAGAATCGTTGGTGAGTTCTCATTAACGGCATGACACCGAGAAGCCACAGAACAAATTCAGCTGGCACCTGTGTAGCACTAGCCACGTACTTACTGGCACATACATGTATCATACATGACACCATTTTACATAAATTAAGCCCTTGACACGATCCTATCCCCATTTTTGATATGTGAACACTGAGGCACGTAGAAGATACATAACCAGACCAAGAGCACGCAGCTGAGATAGTCGTCTGACCCTATGGCGTCCGTGTTCTCCCCCGCTGTGTGGAGAGTGACCGTCCTTCCTTTCCTCTCCCTTTGTGTCAGCGGATGGCACACTTCCTCCCTGAGCAGGGCCTGGATTCCAGGCTTGGATGGTGATCGGAAGACTGCTAAGTTGGGAGCCAGAGGCTTAAGGGAGGTCTGAAACTCAAGGCCGAGTCTTTCCTTTTGCATTTGGGATGCAAATAAACATGTAATGAACACAAAGCAATAAGCAAACAAGAGAAAACAAAGCCAGCAACAAATCACTTCTGTGCCTCTTGAAAATTCTTTTGTTGGGGCAGAAGCACTGGAAAGACCTTTCTGATGCAAAAGGCCAGGAGTCTTGTGTGTGAGCCTCACACATGTGCTCTGCCTGGAAATACCTCATCTCCTGGGTTTGCAGGGTCGTGGCTTAATGTGCTGTACATTACAGGCTTTTTGAGGAAAAGAAACCGAAGGCTTGGCCATAGGTCCTTGAGTCAGCACATTGAACTTTTCGTCAATTAGCTCCTCCCCCCCATCTTTATGGTATGGCCTTTCCTGTAATTACAGTCAGGATCCTATAGCCGGAGGAAGGCCTGTCAGTTGAGTGAGAGGCTGAGGTCCGTTGCATGGTGACAGCTGATTCTGAGGGTTTTAGGCCTGTCCTTAGAGAGGCTTGTTATTTCCTCCTTAGGTACTTTGCCCCAACTCAGTTCACCACCGTCTTGTGGACAGAGGTGTCTTTGTTCCATGGCTGAGCCCAGGAGGTCAGGCCTCTTGGACATGACATATTGCAAAGTAGAGATGTTTTATTGATTTGGATTGTTTTTAATTAAAAATCATTTTTTAAATATGCGTCTGTGTACACACAGGAAAAGGTCTGGAAGGATGAGCAGCGGATTGTGGATTAGGCTCTACCCCCCGGCCCCCCCGGGGAGTGGGCTTGGGTAGGAAGCCACAGGAAAATGATCATGGTTTACTGTAGACCAGTCTGCCCTTGATTTTCTTTTCTTTTTTTAATGAACATGGATTACTTTTATAATTTCAGATTACTTTGTAGTTGACGAATCAAAATCGATACACATTTCTAGTTCTCAGAAATTCCCTAGGAGAGGAAGGGTTAAATGGGAAATGACAAACTCTTCTAAACCCCTGGTGGGGTATCTTACGCTGAATTATGGATTTCCATTTGGTCTCTTGTAATTTTTGGCCACTTAGAGCTCATACGTCTTTTGGACTCTTTTCCAGAGTGTGATTCAGCCCCGCTGGTCACCCCCACACCTCCACCCCCACCGCCGTTCCCTGTCTTGTTTTTCTTCCGATTCCCAGAGCCCCCACGCTAGTCCCGTCTCCCCTTCGCCCCTTCTGACTACTTGAAACATGCGGTCTCTCCTCAGAAGGGTCAGGAATACTCTCTCCCACTCATTTGTCCTTTCCCTGTTGCTTAAAAAAAAAAATCAAGCGTGTTTATAGTCATCGTTGGTGTTCTGCCTTTCTAAAGTCCCATACAAATGAGGGCCACGTTGGCAAAGCACATGCCAGGATGTCCTGCGGTACGCGGCACCTCCTGGAGCATCTCGTGTCATGGCATTTAGGAGTGGCCTCGTGTCTATCTGCAGGCGGTTGGCATAGACTGTGGGTCCACCGCTTGCCCAGCGGTGCTTATGATGTGGGAGACGTCCGAGCCTCCCCACAGCCGCCGCGTTTCCATGGGTGTGTTGTGGCGAATGGCTTTGTCCGTCTTGCTCCCTCTTGGACACATGGGCATTAAAGGTGAGTACATCCTCTCCAGACCCCGAGTCTCCGGTTTTCTACTGACACAGGCCTCTTTGGACCATATTGCTGACAACGTGCTACGTCAGCCCAAAACAGTCGCTTTCATTTTGTCCTATGGGATTGTGGTGCCTGTCCCCAAGGGGCTGGGCAGCTGGGGCCCGAGACGTGGACATTTCGCTGTAGCCACCCTGGCACACCTTTCCCTGGGCCATCTTCACGGACAGAGAAGTTGCTGTTGGCCGCCAACATCCTCACTCCCCAGCTGTCTCCCTTCTGGCTAGGTCCAGTGGCCGGGAGGGATAGCGTGTAAGTCCTCAGAAATCAAAGGGGCTGAATCTTGCCAAGAGCGATGTTAATAGGAAGCTTGGGAAGAAGGCGTGGCCAGGAGAGTGTGCAGGTGCTGTGGGGCTATTTGCGGCTAAGGCCCAAACTCACTGGAGTCCGCCCGTCACCTTGGTGTCCAGTGACCGTCATCCCTGCGCCAGATAGCTGCGGCTCAGGCTCAGGCCATGGCTGACTGGGGAGACACCGAGGCTTACACACCTGGGGGAGCTGGACTGTGAGGTCCCCTGAAACTGTAATCCGTAAGAAAAGCCCACCTTTTGCTCTGACGACAGGTTTTCTTTCAACATTATTCAGAATGTGTTCTTTTCTGAGATTTTTTTTTTTCTCCATTTTTGTATTAGACTTTATTTTTTAGGGCAGTTTTAGGGTCATAACAAAATTGAGTGACAGGCTCAGAGATTTCCTGTATAGCCCCTGGCCCCACAGATGCGCAGCCTTCCTCACGATCGGCATCCCCACCAGCGTGGTTAGGGTCGCTGACTGGACTCCGCCAGCTGTCATACCTCCCCGCGGCTCCTGGCCACCAGAGGAGACCTCAGGCAAAGACCACCGGTTCTGAGGTCTCAGTTTATAAGCTTTGCATTCATGAAGCCAAATAATTTCAAGCTATGGGTCTGCTTGGGTTTATACCAACAGCCGTGATTGTGGAACAGTAAGCGGGCTTTCCGCTAACTGGTGTGTGGGGAGGATAGTGTGTTTACATTGCCCCTCCCACACCTTATGGTATGTTTGACAAGCACTTGTGTGATGGGATCTAAGCATGAAGAGAGAGAGTCCCGTGGCGTGAATCCTCGGCTCCATGCTGCGGGGACGGGGGCTGGGTCCGGAGATGTCACCCGGAGCTGATTTTCACCAAGGCTGTGCTGTTCTGTGCCTTCACCTTCCCCTCCACACCCCCAGGGGTGAAAAAAAAAAAAAATTTAAAAGGCAAACTACGTACTAGCGGTACCAAAACGTAGGAAACATATTTTTCAGGGAATTCGATATTTTTAGAAATCATCAAGGTTATTGACAGAAAGGGGGGAAAAAGAACTTCATTAGGCGTCCTTACGTGAACGCTGGTTTATTCTCACTCCTCAGTAAATGTCACTCTGTCACTCATGGAGCTGGCGGCCCTTCGGGGTCTGGAGTTGCCAGGGGCCGGACCGGAGGAGGCCCGTCTTTGCCTCACCTCAGTGCCGGCTGCCAGGAAGCAGCGCCGCCCAGTCACCCCCGCGCCGCACACCCAGTGGGTGAGCAGAGAAAGCCCTTTGCACTGAGAGGCGCTGCCTACAATGCCGGGCGGCAAGGAGGCAGAGGCCCCGAAAGGCCTGAGTACCTTTGCCCTAAAGGGAGATTAGTGACCCACGAAAATTGGGAGACCTTCAGGATAAGAAAGACTCACAAAGGATGTTGCTTTGCTTTATTGATCCAGCGAAAAGGCACGGTGGTGTGCGTTTCTGGCGATGGCGCGCCCTTTTCCCTCACATAGACACGCGGCCTCCCCAGCTGCGTCCCCTTCGTTGGCACCGAGAGATAAGCACAATAATGATGGACTTAAGACTGAATATTACAAAGGCTAAAGGAACGATTCGGAGGACTTTTAGTCTATTAACTATATGAGACTTCTTAATAGTTTGGCTTAAGGCAAAAATGATTTTATTCCTGTTTCATCCTCGTTGAGTCAATAATTAACTGAGTTTGATTAAAACCAAATTTTACTAAGTATGAAAACCATCCGGGTTTTTCTCCTTCTGTGTGAAAAACAGTGAGGGCGCTTGTCTCTTAGTCGACGGTGTCCAGCCTGGGGGAGTGAGGCTTCCTGGGATCGCTGTGCTGGGGGCCGGCCAAGCACGGGGCCGGCGGCCAGCCAGACTCGGTTTCCCATCTCCCCTCGCTCCCGCCTGGGGGCAGCACGTCCGTGGCACCGTCTTTCTGGATGGGCCGAGCTCGTGGAGAAGCCCTGGCCGTCTCCCAGCCCCTCTGGGGCGGTCTCTGGTTTGGATCCTCTTGGCCCCTGTTCTGCCTCTTCACCCCTCACCTTCCGTGACCTTTCTCCATGACCGCTGCTGCGGGGAAGGACGCGCGGGGATTTCCTGGGTCTGGTACCCAGCAGAGACGGCAGGTCACGCAGCCCTGCCTCTGGGCCCGTGATGCTCGCTTCGGAAGGGCTGTGTGCCGGGTGGCCCGGAGCTCCTGCGCCAGCGGCCGCCCGCGCACTGCTCCTTACTGTGCATTTGACTTTTTCCCTGCCAGGCTTTGTGTCTCAAGGATAAGGACTGGGGTTTGTTTGTGTGTTTGTTTGTTTATATTTTTACCTGCGGCTCCAGTATCCAGCACAGGGCTTGACTTTAGCCAATGTAAACTGCATCTATGGACCCAACTTGTGAAAAAAATAAGGCCGGGGCGACATGGGTCCCTTTGTCTCTGGATGTTGAGGACTTGAACTTCATGCTGTGGGGCCCCTCCCTTCCATTCCATCTCGAGGTGCGATGAATAGGCAATCCCGCTCCTGGCTCACCGGGATTCAGCAGCACCAAGTGCTCCTCACCGTTTTGAGGCCTCTCTGCTTTGAGTCGTTTAGAAAGGAGGCGGGCAGGGGTTGGTGGGGTGGGGAGGACGTGGGCCGGAACCTGGTTTCTGCACCCAGGGAAAGAAAAATACAACAAAACAACAAAGCAGAACAACAGGCAGGAATGGTGATGAGCGCACGTGGAGGGCTTTGGCGTGTGGAGCCCGGGTGGGAGCCCACACGGGGCCAAGGGGGACTTTCCAGTGCACAGCTTTGTCAGCCTAGGTCTGCTACCACTTGGAGGCAGGGCAGGACTCACTGTTGGCATGATTGTGCGTGCGGGAGGGGAGAGATGGGTCTCTAAAAAAAATAAAAAGTGTCTGGATTGTTTGGCATTTACTGTGGGTGTCAAGTCTGCGTTCCAGTTGCCAAGATTAAATTAAATCGTCCCCATTGCTGTTCAGTCTTACTCTGCACAAAACAGATCCATCTTTTCTCTACTTCTTTCTTCCTTCATCTTTTTTTTTTTTTTCCCCCTTTTTAAGCACACTGCACGCTGCCTCCCTGAGTTGGCCATAGTTGCACTTCACCATGTCATCAAGCGAACTGTGGCAAGATGTGCCAGGCACATGCTGTCGGAACACCTGCTTGACACACCTGAGCATTTCTGTGTGACCGGGGGTGGGCAGAGGACTCGTTGCAATTTACAAAATAGGGGGCTCAGCTTGGGTGTCATCTTGATTATTTCTGATCAGCCTTCCAGCTGGACTAGCTTTTCGGGAACACATGTATGTTTGTGCTGGAAGCCCCAGTAATATCATTTAATCCAAAAGCTTTTTTCTACGATGAATTATTCAGGCAATGTTTTCCAAAATTGCCATTGATCAGTACAGACCCAGAGAGAGAGCATGTACAGCAACGCGTATGCTGGGCCTGCTCGGGGTCGATATTTTCTGGCTCAGAGTAGTTCCAAAAGAGAACGTATTCAAAGCCAGTGTATTTCTTTCTCTGGGCATGAGGATGCAGGAACCACACTCAGGTTTGCTGGTGTTGAGCTTGGGTTAAAACCCAGCCAGGGAAGAAGGAGATAGGTATAGCCTTGCCAGGGTGGAGGCAGGGGAAGGCTTTTATCCTTCGCCACTCAACAGTGAAGAATGTTAGGTGAGACCTAGGGTCAGCTGAGCCCTCGTGGTCGAGGATCTGTTAATGCCCACACAATTCTGAACTCTGAACGCAAATGCTGTCCACTAGACACAAACTTCGGGTCTCTTTGTGTTTTTTTTTTTTTTTTTTTTTTTTTAATTTTGGGTTTGGTATCACGAAATGTCTCTTGGGGCAGTGCCAGCCTATTGTGAAAACGCAGACTAGTTGGTTCAGATGTCTTTGTTTGTGTAAACACTTTGGCGTTATTTGCGAAAGTTGTCCAAGATGACCGCATCCTACCTGCTGGGGCCACACATAGACCCATCTGTGGGGTTTTAGATGTGAACTTGGGAGAAGGGGAAGGAACGGAAAGCAGACTTTCCAGCTTTCTCTGCTCAGTGAATTCTGGCTTTTTCCCCGAATGTCTCCCAGACAGCGGTCCTCAACTTTGGCTGTGCTTTTGGATCACCTGGGGGATTCTTTAGACATAGTGATGCCCCAGGGTAATTAAATCCAGATCTCTGGTGGGTGAGGATGTTGGGTTTTTGGGGTGTCTCAGCTTGACCCAGGGTTCTGGTGTGCTTCTCTGGAATCTGACACCACCCCCTCTCCTTCCTCTCCTTTTTTTCTTTCACACAGGGATGCTTCGGTGTGCACTGGAGCTTGGTGGGGCCTATCGCGCCTAGCCCTCCAGTATCCTTTTCTTAAAAAATCAGCTTTATTGACATATAATGTGCCACACATACTGTTCCATGTAAACTGTGCGGTTCGCTGTTTTTCAGCATATTCAGGGTTGTACATCCATCACCACAGTCAGTTTCCATTTGTCTAAGAAGATGCTCTGCGCTCCTTTGCCGTCATCCCGATTGTCCCTCCTTCAGTCCTAGGCAGCCATGAATCTATTCTCTGTCTATGCTTTTGCCCATTCTGGACATTTGTCTGCGTGGAATCATGAACTATGTGATACTTCGTTCACTAAGTGAAAGAAGTGTTTTCCTGGTTTATCCCCACTGTAGCCATAGCAGTATTCTGTTTCTTTTTATGACTGAATACTATTCCATCGTATGGATATACCACATTTCATGTATCTCTTTAGGAGTTGATGAACATTTGGGTTTTTCTACTTTCTGGCTGTTATGATCAGTGCGGCTGTGAGCACGGGTATCACTGAGCGTGAGGACATCACAGTATCCTTTCATGGCATGTCTTAGCAGCGTCTTATAGCACATCAGGAAAGTGTCTTGAAATGTTTTGCATTCAGAACAAATCATTATTAGCAAAGAAGGCAGCTCTGGAAGAGGGGACCAGGGTACTGGGGTGACTTTTCACTCAGCACCTGCTGTATGACCTTGAGCTGTTAATGGTTCAGCTTCTTAGGTGACAAGGGTTTGCAGTGACAGCCCCTATCCTGGGCCTCCCTGCTTCCAGAGATAGCAAGAGGTAAAATGAGCTGCTCTCCGAGAAAGGAGGGTGCTGCTTGCCTTGATTACTGCGAGGCGTCGGTATTGTTTGTGTGATTAATGAGTCCGCATTTCACATGTTCCCATTTACCGTGTGCCAGCCTCCTGACGACATCGCCTTTCATGTGTTGCTGACCGTTTTTGAGATTTATGAGGCCTAACTCACAGGCACTGTGTGTCTGGATTAAGGGAACCCGAGAATCACTATTTATGTCTGACCCGAGGAAATTCCCTCTAAGCTGCTTATCAGAGGTGCATGCTGAGAGCATGATGGGAAGATGGAGTCTTCAGTCCCCGGGAAAATCTGGAACCTGTCTCATTCCATCTCAGCTCAAGTGACAGTAAGCTAACGGACCTTTAGGTCCACCTGTAAGTATTTGCTGACGGTTCCACTCTTGTAAATTTAGCTTAAAATGTACGTATGCTGCATTTCTGGTTTTTTTTTTTTTTTCCTCCTATACTCGAGTTCTTCAGTGTGAAGTTAAAATATAATCCCTTATCATAAAAATAAAAACCTTTAATCTGGGTGATTTAAATAAACTAAATGTGCCTCTGCTTTCACTAACAGCATATTTAAAACACTGTCGGCACACCACATTCTTTGCATTTGTAAAACTGAAAGGAAATTTCCATTTCCTTAAAAATTAGGTCTCTTAAAAAATACTCAGCGAGGTGCCAAGGCTTACAAATGTTTGTGCATCATTTCACCACCAGGGGGCATTGTGGCTTGTCTGTCCATTTAAACAGCATGCATTCTATCAGTTTACCCAGAAAATAGAAGGCCTGGGCGTATTTCTGATTCCTTCCAGGAAGAAATCATATCTGGAAAAGAACAGATGTCGATTCCTTTTCCTCACTAGCAAACAGTAGTGTTGTCAAATTTGCTAAACTTAGCCCGTTGAAGATTAACATGCAGTATATAATATGCATGTGCCTAACTGTACAATAAATAGTAAATCACATTTTTATGCTTTCTCTGAACTTGGAAGCTGCAAGTTATTTTTTTTTTTTTTTATTCCCTGGGTGTGATGAAATAAATAACATTCAAATACATTTTAAAGATGTCAGTCAGGAAAAAAAAGAAAAAGCGCTTGGCAACTGTGTTTGATAGATTTCTTTTATGATTAATTCCCCTATTAAGTTTTAATGACTTTAAAGATATAAAGCAAGAAACCACAAAACTAGGCATGCTTAATAAATAACTGAAATACCAGGTGTATAGAAACGCATCTGTGGAAAAATGAAATCATATATTCTCTAGGACATATTAGGAAACAGCTCTTTGGCAAGTCTAGAGAATAAAGTATCCCTGAAGGGGGTTGGGGGGAAGTTTAAGAAGAAGATTGTTTTTCTTAAGAAAATCCTATGAGAAAGGTCCTCTCTAAGATTCGCCTACGTAAATTATTGTGTGAACCAATGATTATCAGCAAGGTGGTCGTTCTCTTGGAATACATTCCTCCATGTCAGAGTTTTAAGACTCCCTGTACACATTTTCAAGCACAATCCACAGTTTCCTCCTAGAGTTTTCCTTCTGGGCTCCCTGGGCACGGGGGAGCCCGGTGAGGCCTTGCTGGTTGATGAACGCCCCCAAGGACCGACTGCTTCCCGCAGTGGGGGGCGGAGGGACAGTGGGAGAGTAGCACTGTCTGTTCTTTTTACCTCTCGCGCCGTGCCCAGAATTTACGAAATACGACTCGGTCCATCTTCAAAACATCTCTGTGAGCCAGGGAGGCTGGAAGGATGAATTCCAGTTTGCGTGGGAAGCGCAGAGGCGAGGCTGGTCAGAAGCGGACAGACTTGCCCCGTGCACGTGGAACCTCCCCATCAGAGGGCCTGTACGCTCCTGCTTGGGGCCCTCTGTGGCGGGCACAGCTGGCTTATTTACTTTCTAGAACATCTCAACTCGAGTTCATACGCTGAGCAGTTTGGAAACCAAACACACATTCATTAATACAAATAATGACAGGGAAGATTTGCAGGGCCCCCAGAAGAAGAATGCATAAATGTTATGTGGTTTTTATATATGCTTGTGTATATGTTTTTGTGCCCGAAAGAAGATAAATGCTATATTTTATGCAATTCCTTCTCTTCACTAAGGACTGTTACTGTTCCTCAATTTCTCTGAGCCCCCCCAAAGCACAATAAGTACCTTTTGGAACCCCCTCACACCAGGCAGCTCCCCCTCCCTACCCCTTAGATCTTCAAAGCTAAAGTTCTTTGAAATACACAGAACTTACTTTTGAAAGCTTTTGGCCCATCCCAAATGAATACTGAGCTCCAGCCCCTGATATGCCTGGGGTGAGAAAACAGGGAATATTGTTCTTTTCTGTTTATATTATTTCATACTGAGTTAACACACTTGCCAAGAGTCCAAGGCAGCTCCTGGCTTGACAATGCCTTATTTAACTAGCCTAGTTTCTAGAATAAAGCCAGGGTCCCGCAGGCCCTCTCAGCAGTGTTCAGGTCACTTCTGAGCTGGAAGAGACCAAAGCAAATAAAGCAAATCCATTTCCCCATGAAAATCATCTTACTTCTTTAAGGGCTAGGACACAGACTGGGGGCCTATGCAGCCAGAGAGCCTGGTCCAACGCCGGATACCCAGATCCTCCCGGGTTTTGGAGAATTGGAATGCTGGCCTGCAGAGCTCAGTGACCTGCGTCTTGGGGCCAGGCAAACTCACCAACGAATAAGGTTTTCTGCTTGCTCCAAACTCGTGAAATTGCTGGAAAGTCTGGTTACCAAATCCCTCGCTCCCAGTCCTGGCCGTATCTCGAGGCGCTCGCTAGCACACGGAGCACGTAGGCTCGAGGCTGGAAGAAACCCCAAGCATTTGGCCAGGAAGAGGCAGCTAGTTCCAGCTGGCCCAAGCACTGTGCTTTAAAAATTACCCAGATGAACTGATTTTGTATAGAGAGTGGGTGGAGAGGACTCCAGGGCCATGGAGGAAGATTCAGCCTTTCTCTCCCTAATCATGAGCGATGTGACTTGGAGGGAGAAGCAGGGGGTTGGCTCAGCAACCCACATTTCCTTGGCTGAGCTCCAGATGAGAGGAATGATCCAGAGAGGAGGGCACGCCATGTCCGGTCAGACCCCCATCCACTGCCGGGCCTTCTGCTGGGCGTCGGGTTTGGTCTGTGCCCAGAAGATAGTCGCTTGGCCCAGCAGGGGCTGCCCGGAGAGGGGGGTGACGGGTCTCATGTTTTGGAGGAGTGGCTTCAGTGGACATCGACAAAACTTCATCAGAAACAGGAGGCATCCCTCCAAACATAACTTGGCCTCCCCACTCTCCCTGGAGACAGACAGGCCGCGTTCTCCTGGCCCGGTGCCCAAACGCGTTCTTGGCACACACTCCCCCATCCTATATCGCTTGTGCGTCGGAAACGAATCTGGTCAGTGACTTCGCCACTCTATAAAACGAAGAGCAGTGCCCGTGTGCCTGTACCATTTTATTTTCTCTTGAGAAAGGAATTAAAAATGAAAAAGGAAAGAGTCCAAGCACCCTCCTTCATTCTCTCCACCCCCAGGCCGTGCAGCCGGAATCTCCGGCTCAGGAGCCAGTGAGCCAGCCCAAGGCCCTTTCCCGCTCCTGCCTGGCCCCCGGGGTACTGCAGCGGCCGTGCTAGAGCGTCAGCTCTGCTTCAGCTTCTGTGTTGGGTCACGTTATTCCCCCGGGATCTGCTTTATGCTAAGCCCCACTTCCTTCGGGTCCAGGTGCCTTCCATCCTGTGCTGCTCTTGTAAACAGTAGAGAAGCAAGATCTTTCTAGCAAGGACAACATTATCTCGAATAAAGTGATTGACGTTGATGGTGCTTTTGTATTCAACCAACAGAGAGCAAAAGAAGAAAAGAGTCAGCACCAGTATATTTGGACGGGAGAGAACATGAGTGATTTCTGTGTGTTGACTGTCTCTTTAGAGACAAGATTAACGGTAATATATAAATAAATAAGTAAATATATATATATATATAAAATTTTTATTTTTATTTTTATTTTTTTTCCTGGCCAAGCACCATAGATATTCCACATTCGAAATGTAAATTGTGCCTGGAAATACCGATGTTTATTTTAAGCAACTGACTCTCAGGGATAAAAAATAAAAAGGGAAAGAAACAAACTGTGTTACTGACAAGTGATAGGATATTCTATTTTATATCTCAAAGATATTTCACAGCTCTGGCATTTCTAGGGAACACTTTGGGATACTTCTAGTCCGGTTTGTCCATAAAAAGCTGTCTGTGTTGTTACATTTTGAAAATACCTGCAGAGAAGCCCGCAGCATGTCCTGCTAGGTATCTTATCCTTGAGGAAGCAGCACACAACATCAATGTCACCCCCCACCCCCGCCCTGCCCCAGCACCCTTAGAAATGTCTTGGTGCTGCCTCCAGCCACATGAGCACAGCGCTTCCTAATACATGCACACCACTGTTTGGGACTGTTTGAATTATAATGCTGTGGGGGGAGAACGCTGTCTGGCTGCTGTCTCCTCTGCTGATGCTGCTCCCGGATGCCCAGGGAGCTGAGCCTCCTCACCTTGCCTAATAAGGGTTGGGGGGAGCCATCTGAGGTGTCACCTGTTGAGACAATACAAAACGACCCAGCCTTCTAACCGCAGGACGCAGGGACTTGCTCTGCAGAGCAGGGTTGGCTAACTTTGCCTCCACACCAGGGTGTCTGTGTGTTTTCCAGGCTCTACACCCGCCGCCCTAGCTTTCATGTCTCCAGTCAGTTTCTGCCTCAGAAACAGCAACAAGATTCAGAGTGTAATAATGTTGCTCATCTCTCCTAAGTACTGCAGAGCTGGACACGCCATCCCTGTCCTAGGAGCAGAAGACAGGCTGGTGGCCCCGGGCGAGGAGGGAGAACGCAGAGTGTGGAGGCTAGAAGGGAGCCACAGACTCAGGTCGCGCTCTGCTGCCGTTGCAGTGGGACTGGGTCCGCGGGGCTGGTCCCTGGGCTGTGGGTCCCCAGCCAGAAGGGGCGAGTGCTGTTCCCACCGTCTCCTTTGTCTCTGCCAGACCTGCCCGCTCTTCAGGAGCACAGATATTTAATTATCTGTTACATCTCCATCGTGGATCTTTCGACTGTGTTCAAAAGTATCTCCGTTCCTGAGAGAACAAGAGGCTTTCGCCAGCGAGGGCTCTGCTCACAGGGCGTGTGCGTGTGTGTGTGCATGTGTGTGTGTGCTCACGCCTGCGTGCTTGTGCCCACTTGGCACCATTTCCAGTGTGCAGCAAAGCCCTCCCCGCATGTCAGCCCAGGGCCCGGCCATGTGCTGGAGCTGGCAGAAATTTCATGACCCAGTTGTTAAACATGGGCACTCTTACACCTTAAATTACAGAAACTTTCCATTAAACTATAGTCCACAGTTATTAAATACTCAAAGCTTAATACTTCTTGGTCATTTTGCTCCCTTTGACTCTATTCGTGCTCTTGCAGTCACTGAGATCTGCTATATCTCTATGGTGGGAACACTCTGGAATGTGATGCACCTGCACCGCCCTCCCCGGCCCAGCATTCAGCGACTTCTCCGGGGTGGCTTGGAAGCAGCTTTGATTTTTCTTTAGAGCTGGTTGTTAAGCATTTACCAGGTTCACTTCAGTCAGCTGCTCACTTATGAGAGTGCGTGAGGAGTTGTTGAGAAACTCACAGACACGCCGACTCTGGTGCCCGGCACTGGGCCACCAAGACAGCAGTGACTGTCGGTATCGTCTGCACCCGGTCTCCTTTGGAGGGAGCAGGATGTCGTGTACCAGTGCAGCGTGTCCAGTGGCAGACTCGCCCGAGTAATGGGCTGCCCATCGTGCCTAGTGAAAACTGCACATTGATAGTCCCAGCATGTCAGTTTTCAGGGAGCAAAAAATATTTCCTGGCTAGCAAATTGTAGGTGCTCCCCTTTATTTTTATATTTATGGCTTTTTCCACAGCCTGAACAAAAATTGGGGAGAGGCAGGGAATGTTATCATTAGTGTAGTAGTGGCTAGTCATCCTGGTCCCCCTCCCAACCCAAACATCATCTCCAGATACAGTCAGGGGCTGCGTCTGTCCCCTTTAATCAAGCCTTTTCACCTAGTTTCCAGGGATGCCTTCTGCCCAGACACCCTGACTTAACCAATATGGATTCGTAATCTTTTGAGGGTTCTAAAGTGATGGGCACCAGAAACATCCCCCTGAATGCAGACAGTGAAGAAGCTGGCATGTGGTGTGCTGAGAAGGACCCAGGGCCTTTGCAGAGCTCAGAGACCCCACAGCCATGTTGACTTTGAAGTTCATTTGTACTTCCCGGAGCCAGGCATTCTATCCCCCAGGCTTGTGGCCCAAGAAATGCCCTGGCCCATCCAAGGAAATGGCTTCAGGGTGATCACAGTCCCTCCCCACTTAAACACCCTCATCCATTTCTTGTTATTCTAGTGGAGTAGTGCATTCAGACAGAGGTTGCCAATAAAGTTTATTGTAGGAGCAAAGTGTCAATATCTGTAGCACCCCCCGCCCAGGGTGCTTGTAATTAAAATGCCACAGATAGTCTGAGAGAGGCATGAAAATTTGATGGCAAATTGATTTCAGGTTCATCTTGAAATTTGTCCTCAGCTGGACTCGATACTCCTGGCAGACGTGGGATGGCTTTTGTCAGGAGGGTCTGCTAGGATGAGACAGAAATGTCTTGATCTGAATATTAAATACAGCACGCTGTTGATGACAGATGATTCGTTTAGTGCTAAAACACACAGCTACTTCTCTTGACACATTCTCCTCCCCTGAATGTGTAAGATGGGATTGCATAGATCCACTTTGCATATGAAAAGAAGTCGCATAAAAATTTGCTGGGCACAAAATATAAAGAGTTTTAGAAACACTGGCTTCAAACACAGGGTATTCTATCCAATATTCTAAACTTAGAAATGCTACTTGCATCTAATTTAAGAAAGCTAGAAAAATAATGGTAATCAAGATAGTGCAATCAACTATCATGGCCTTATAGTGTTTCCTCAGAATCGTGTATTAGAGAAAAGGGGGGAGGGAGCCATATAAGTAAAAAATAAGATCCCAGTATTTAATATAATAAATTGCTGGTTCCTGTAAACTTGCATTTATGCATCACATTATAGAAGCCATTATCCTTATGTATTGTTCATGCAGAAATGCACTATGATGATAATATAATTTTAAAAGTTTATTTGTTTTCAGAATTTAATTTGAAAAAGGTTTGAGGGGGAAAAATAACATGGAGTTTTCAGTGTTTTTAATTTAAAAAATGTGTTGTGCAGTTGAATTAAACCTGTTCAGGAAAACCCATTTCATAATCTGAAATTATTTATTTGGCAATTAATTGTATTTACTTTAGAATTCAAAGCATGACTAGAAATTGGATTTAAAAGAGGAATACTCGTGTGGAGTGCCTTCGTTCATTCACGTACCAAATGCGTGTCGAGTCCCCTGTGATGTTCAAAGCAGGCTCAGGTGAGAAGATTTCCAGGTGGGACTTGGGGAGACCCGCATCCCAAGCCATCATGTCACTGTGGTGTGTGCGGCATGTAATTAATTTTTGAAACACTGAACTAGCGCTGTGAAAATCTGCCCCAACTAGCCTGAAAATCAGTGAAGGATATGGTATCATTCTTGTTCAAGCGAAATTTTAAAACGAAAACAGAAGCAGTCCGCCTCCCGATGTAGCTGTCCGTTTGGAATCACTTAGCTGGAAATGCATCTTGTTGGATCTCAGGCAGTCGCAAGGACTGAAGCCCATCAGCAGAAAGAGCCCAGCATATGCTCTCAGGTCATCAAAGTCGCTCATTTGCACATTCAGGAGATATTTATGGATCTTTTATTAGGACAGTTTTTATGGCCCAAGATTAAAAGTTAAAGTTAAATAATAAAAGTAATGAAGATGTGCCTTTGGAGGATCCAACCAGTGTGTGTTTTCACCCATTTGTCAAGGCCCCGTGAATTTTGATGATGGCATTAAAAATAAAACAAAGAACCCCAAAACAAAAGGGATGCCCCCATTGATTTTTGGGAGGAGACAGGTTAGAATGAATAAGTAAATAAAATAACTTAAACTTCAGAGATGCTAATTTATATTTTCTCTGTAACTAGGAGGCTGTTCTTTTCCAACATGGAATTAATTTGTGGCTCCTTTAATATTCTCAGGAAATGCTGTGGGTAACATTTGATAAAAGATTTAATTGTTTGGTCATAGCACCTAAATGCCAAGATAGAGCATCTCCAGCTGTAATAAGTACGTTCCTGGGAGAAGCAATCAGTAAAAAAAAAAAAAAAAAAAATGCTTCTTGAGCCTCATCTGAGAGTTTGTTTTAGATTCTCAAATATATCTTATTGTGAGGTTGTTCCTTTCAGGCAGAGAGCTTGGTTCCAATTCAAAATAAAGTTTCACCGTATGATGAATCAGTGATCCAGCAGAGGTTTAAAAAAAATTTTAATGTAGCCTGGCCTTGCACTCGGATCATCTATGAGTTCTACTGATATTTACAGATGCTCAGAGGGACTGAAAAAAGAAGGGTTCTCTGGTCAAAATTATTTCAGAAATGCAGTACTTATCAGAGCCTTTTAAATGCAGGTATGTTTTGTACTTCCCTAAGAAGGGGAAAGAATAGTAGTATTTTCCAAACTTAAATCATGACCACTTATCAGCCTCTTTTTTATTTTGTATTTTATGGGAGAGTCTTAAATGGAACACAGAGGGCGTAGGTGATTTTTTTTTTTTCCTCCAAACATATTACCACTTAGTGTCTACTTTTCCTTTTTTCTGCATGATCATTTTGTGGGACCAGGCTACTTTGGAACATTTGCCAGCAAACTTGCTTTGCACACAGGAGTCTGTTGTGAGTCCCAGTTCACACAGTATTGTGAAGATGAGTCGTATGACACATTTTCCCCTCTAATATATGTATATATGTATTTTTTTTAATTTTTGTTAATGGAATGACTCGTAATCATCCAGTCCATAGCATCACTAAAGCATTTACAAACACTTTTCTCTATTTACAGGTATCAGACAGAAGGCGTACCTTTCAGAAATAGCAAGCTAGTATGTATTGCAGAGTATTCTAGAAGGAGCTGGTTTCAATAGCTTTACCACTGCACTTGCTCTGACTCTCTTCTTTAGTAATTAGATAATTATGTATAATTAGCACATTAATTATGTGCAGCAGCTGCAGTTGTGTGTGCGCGCGTCCACTGCTTGGAAGCAGCTCGTGAGTTCACTATGAGGCGTGGGAAGGCTTTCTCCTTGGCGCGCTTTCACTAGTCTCTCCCATGTGTGGAGGTGAGGAGTGGTGCGGCGAACTGAAGAGTGACAAGGCTGGAATGGCGCTAATCTACTCCCAGCCGCTCTCCTGGGGCTCTAGGCGCTGCTGAGACCATCCTTGTCAGGGAGCATGTGCACCGGGGTACTGCCCCAGGGACTAGAGCATCAGGGCTGTCTGCAGTGTGTGTTGGCAAAGGGCTTGTTATATATATATATATCATTAAATGAAATGAGTGGTTGGAAGAGCAGCATGTACAGGATGGTTTCCTTGCTAAATAAAAATACGGGCACAGAAAATAGATTTACATAAATAATATTTCTCTAAGTTTGCTGCCTGCCTTGCTTCCCTTTTCTTGACTAATATTGATGAGATAGTGATTTCATGGCACTCACTGGGCTGGTCCTGGAAATAGAGCACACAACAAGATGGCCATCGTCTGTGTTTGGGGACTTAGAGGCAATTTAGTCACTTAAAAAAAAAAAAAAAGTTCATATAGTTGACCACTTCCTGAAATGAACTTGCCGCTTTTATAAAGAAAACCGCTCAATTTGTGTGGGAAATTTAAGATGCTATAATTTCATTAAAAGCATAAGGCTAGGTACATAGTAGGAGCTCAATAAACATTTGCTGAATTAAATCTAGTTATGTTTGCATTTGAAAGCAATACTGACATTAACACCAGCTCTTTGTATATCTGTACCTGTATCTATGTCTGTATGTCTTAATGATTTATTTGGCCTATCTTCATTTCCCTGGAAGTGCCCCAAGGAGGGATGGCCTGTAGACTTCCCCCAAACACCTCTGTTGACACCATGAAGGCTCCATTTATCCATCTCTGGCCAGACAGCCCCCCCCCCCACCCCCGCCTCAGTGCGCAGTTGAGACAGAAGGCTTCCACCCGCCTGATGACATCATGGTGTCTCCCCCGCCTCCCCGCCCAGCTCCCTACACCACCTGCCTGCGCACCCGCTGGGCCCCTCCCTGCCACACCAAGCCTGTGTGCTCAGCTCTGCAGCAGCGGAGTCTTCTGTCAAGGTGGCTTTTTAGAGGGCAGACTGTCCTCTTCAGGGAAACCAGCACATTCACTTCAGGGGGAAAAAAAAAGGAAGGAAGGAAGGAAGAAAATGTAAAAAGAAATAAAACTCCAATATTGGCATCCCAGCAAAATAAAAAGATGGTGAACCATCTTTGGCCAGCAGGAAATTCAGGAAAGTTTTGCTCTTACCGGTTTCTCTTTCCGCCTCTCTCTCCTCTTTCTTCTCCCCTCTACCTTCCTCCCTCTTTTCTTGCTCACCCTTTTAATTTCTTAAAAAATTAAATGATACCATGTGCTCACCACAGTGAATGACAGCATGCAAACGAATAGCAAGAAGTAAAATGCATGCTATCCCCCTTTCTTCCGGCGGTCCCCAAGCTGTCCCCGCAGCCCACTGACCCCGGCTGACAGCCCACCAAGAGCCCCTGACCCCTTTCTCTAAGCTCTTCCGTCCTTAAAGGGACATCTGTGGCAAGTGTAGGGAAGGTTTTCTATTTGCCTTTACAAGAATGCTTCCCTGTTTATGCACCACACACTGCTCCTTGCTTATCTCCCTGACCAGTACATCAGGACGTCCCTCCAGGTCAGTAGATAAAGAGCTAACTCATTCTTCTAATAGCTGCATAATATTCCATGGTGTGGATTTTCCATGATTTATTGCAATTGGACTTCCATCTGCTTTGCGTTCTCCTGTTCGTAGCTTTCTGGACATTTGGAAGTATTTTAGAAAATTGACATCATCTCTGTAAATGTACACACTCAAATTCCCTCTAGAATATCTGGATATGGAGACCGTCCTGCACGCTTGGCTTGTATGTGCACTTGTGTTCCCCAAACATCCTTCTCTGGTGTACTATCTCCACGTGTCACCTCCCCAGATTCCTCCGTGCCCTTCCTCCATGCCTGCAGAATAGATATTTTTTGCACAGGCTAAAGTCCAGCCGAAAGAGTCCTTATTTAGCATAATTTAAACATGAGGGTTTTCTAATGCTACCTCCATTTAAATAATTCAGAAATCCGTTGCAAGGTGTCTGGATGCTCTGGGAAGAGAGCTGTTAATGGATACATCATTGAGGCTGAAGACAAACTGTGTTCTTCTCTCTGCAGTTGAGAAGTATAAGGAAAAGATCAAGATTAACATTGTCAGGATTGGTGTTATGTCATCGGAGTTACCTGCTGGCTCCTTTCCGGAGGCATGGGTCTAATTTCAGAGAAATTATTTTCACCCCTCTTTAGGAATGGTTTTTGAGTGGTTTTAATTTTAATTGCGTTATTTGTTTGCTTTATGTATTGTTAAAAGTTTTATGAAAAAGTCCTACGTACGTTTCTTATTTATGAAATCAGGGCAACCATCCTTCAAATCTGAAGCATAGATCTCAGAATATTAAAATCTTGGACTGCATTTACAGCAGCAGGAATGATTCTTCTGAAATTGACATATCAAGGGGCTTCTCATCTATTATTAAATTACCTTTTCCTCAAACAAAATATTTATCACATGTAACTTGATACCCAAATTCCTTTACTTGCTCAACTAGAAGCTATGATACAAACACACACACACACACACACACACACACACACACCCCTACCTTTATTCTTGTATTCTTGGTTTCCTACTGTATTTTAACATTTTAAGCATCCACAGAAAAGTAATGGAATGAGCAGTAGAAAATCACCAGAATTGAAATTATTTCCAGCTATGTTTAAATATGAATGTCTTGTTCGACTCTTAGCATATGTATTCATGGCTGTGTGATATCGTTATGTCATTGCAGTGAATGCCTGCTGAATTATGTGGGATCCAGCGGGGGGACAAATGGATTTGAATTCTGTAACTGTCATGCTGTGGTCCAAAGAGGACGGAAACTGAAATATCCCCCTGCATGAGCACATCTGTCAAGCGTCCTCAGCGCTCCGTGTGTTTCTTGTCTGTTGGAAGTGGAGGTGGTGTGGCTGGAGACGCCTTTGCGCTGAGTATGTGTTGTAACAGGTGTTAAAAGGCAAACCCAAGTCATGTTATGGTTTGCTTAATTTGCTCGGGGTTTGCTTTACTTTGGATTAAGAACAATGTTGTGTCACTTTTTTTTTTTTTTTCCACTTCTCGTTCTGAGTGCCTAACTTTAAATGAGTGACTAGGATACCTTATTATTTAGTCTTAACTTTATTAGTGAGTGAGAGCATATTATGTGCGGAGCTCGGAGACGTGGTGAAAAGAGAAGGAAAGGTCTGGAGTTTGAATCCAGATGCCTTCCTTACTAGCTGTATGCCCTTGAGCCAGGTAATTAGACTTCCCTCAGGTTGCCTGGGAACAGAAAATAATATATATTTTCCAATATTCTTGTATGATTCACATGTAATATAAATACAGGGTCTAGCAAGTGCCCGTTACATAGGAGCTTAATATGTGATTCGTTGGCAGTGCTGTTTTTGCTGTTGTTACTAGGACTCATGTTATCTGTATATAAAACACAGTTCCTTCGGAGCAAGTTTCCCATTTTTACAGAGTGGAAATATCATTTTAGTATTAGCGACATATGTTTACTGAGCCTCTAGATTTCATTTATCTAAGAAATGTTTATTGAATGCCCACTGTGTGCCAGGCACCACGCCAAGCCCCTTGGGGGATAGTAGCCAGCTTCAGCTGGCAAGTCCCATCTTGGTGGGGGCACTTTGTAGAGGAGTGGAGACAGATGAGCACTGGCCCAGGAGAAGGATTCTGGTCAAAGGATGAGCGTGTTCCCGCCTTCAGAGAGGTGCCCAGCTTGCGAGCTCCACAGGGCTTCAGCTTCAGGGCAAGCCTGCTCTTAGCAGGTAGGCGGAGGGGTTCCCCAGCTTCACCGTGAACAGTAGATACTTCTGCCTTGATCTGTGCCCTGTGATTCCTACCTTGGTCCTTGGTGTGGCAAGAGGTGGCTTCTGCAGTGCAGAGCGTCAGATGGCAATGCGATCACTGTTTGCTGTGTGAGTTTCTCACCACTCAGCCAACAGGTTAAGTCTGATTTTTCACTTGTTGTCTTTCCACTTAAATCTCACCAGTTAGATTATAGCTATGATTGTTGTCTTTGATGCAGGGCTCCCCTCTCTGCTAATTAGCTGTGTGGCTCTTGTGCCTCCATTGTCTCATCTGTATAATGGGGATCACATTGTAACTGACCTCACCAAATTATAAGGATTACAAGCTTTAATCATTAAAAAGCTTCTACAACTCTAGGGTGTCATGAGGTCTACATGACTCTGTTATAGCTCTTATTTTTGGTAGTTAAGTGCCTTGTTCTGCCAATATTCAACCTCAGATTAGTCATTTTTATCATTTTTTGCCTTTACTCCACTCTGTCATTCCCCTCACCACCAAACCCTCTGCTAGGTAAGGCAAAACACATTAACCATCTCATATACATCTTCCAGATTTTTAATCTTATATTTTATCTGTATCCTACATATGGATATACACACACATATATATACACATGGATGCATATTTGAGGTTTTTTGAGATATCATCTTTTTGGTGGTTTTGCTTGATGACACATGGGCTCCTTCTTTGCGTGCTGTTCTGTATCCTTTTCTCGTCCAGTTATAGCATGGTATTCCGTGATGCAGGCATACCATCATTCATGTAGTCCTTCCCCATACTGAAGGTATTAAAGGACATTCATTTGGATTCCAGAGGTTTCTGCCGGCACTCCTGCCTGGCCTCAGATAGGGAGACAATAAGCATCTTTGTTCATATGTCAGACTGATGCTTTTATTTCTGTGGGATGGATTCCCAGGTGTGGGATTGCTGGGCCAGACTCTACATTTGTAAAATGGATTTTTATCAATCTAATGGATTGTGCTGAAGAGAGCCCAAATCTTGATAGAAACAGTCAACTTAGAGCAAATTTTTTAGATGTAAAAGTGGATGGTAATTAAGAGAACACACATTAAAAAGAGTCATTTGACCAACATATCACAGTATTAATTGATTTTAATGTCTGGAAGACTTTTGATTCCAATACTGAAGATGAAGAAGCAGGTAGAAACCCCACCGGTTATGTATACATATTTTGCAAGCAGTATTAGAGCATGGCTGGCTGACCTCTGCTCATATTTTGGCAGAACAGAAGTTTTTCATGGAGGGAACTGGTTGGTGATGTGTAGGAGAGGCAGAGCTCTTTAACAAGGCACAACTCAAGTTCACGTTCTGGCTGAGTAAAATGGGGCAAATCACTGAGTGTTTAGACCTTTAAAAAAAAATGGGCTGGGTTCTTCTTGTACCACAAGGCTGTCATGCAGGTTAGTAAATTAAATGTGTTAATATATATGACACAAATTCTGAATATATTAACCCAAAGAATGGGAGTCCTCATACTGGTTTTCAGATTATGTTGGTGGTGTTTCAAGTGTTTTTGTTTTTGTTTTTTCTTTGCTGGTTTTAAAGAGTTCTCAAAGTTTTAGGTAGTATTTAGTCAATGCTTTAAGGAAAAAAAAACCCACTTTTTAAAATATACTAAATATACTAAACTCACCTGAAAATGCAATTTACCCTGAATTCTACATCTGTGAATAGTGGGGTGTGTGTGTGTGTGTGTGTGTTGTTTGTAGGGTATGTGGATATTTGTGTTTTATTGATTTGTATATAATTTCAGTATTGGGGAGGGAAAAGCGAGCATTTGAGACTCACCAAAAATTCTGCAAACTTTCCAGAACCTGAGGTGCGGAAAGGTTAAGTCCTTTGTCAGGGAGTAGCTTTGTAAGGAGTAGCGGGCTGGCTATGGCTGTGCATTTCTGAAGCCCGCGTTCTTTCCACACAGATGAGACCTCAGAGGAGAAGGGAAGAGAGAAGTCCTTTTTCAATATTCAGAAGTTGGTCTGAGATTTAGTCAGGCTTGGCATGCTTTCTTTGGTAAAAGAAGTAGATTCGCGAGACCTGGAAGGAGTTGATAAATGAGGGTTAGAGCTCCAGCAACCAAAGTCTAGTTAAATCCAGACCTCATTCTGGTTAATTAAAGGTTCACTCTGTGTTACAGAAAAACAAAACACTTACACTTTGAGGGTCTCTTAGACCTAGATTCTTGCCACCTGTCCCCCCCATTCACATTTCTAGAAGTTTACTTCTGTGTGTGGAATGGCAGTAACTCACCCACCCCCTGAGCTCTGCCTGCAATTTCTTCTTCTCCTCCGATGTCACTCCTCTTTGCCTTCTTCAGAAGCTATTATATGACCTCCAGATCTCTCTTTGACTCCCTGTATTACCATTAGAAGACATCTACACTGGGAAATCGCTCAGTTCCTGTTTTTGATTAATATTTTATCAGCCGCAAGAGGAAATGGTATTCTATAGCAACACTAATAAGTAATTGAGCAGATGAGATGCTCCTGCTCGCTTTGGTAAAAATACAGGCAAGGTTACAAGTGAAGAGCTCAGGATAATAAAGTCAGGTGTCTGAATCGAGTATCTGATAGGGTTAAAATTGAACACTGGCATGGGCAGAAATCAAGCATAACATCCCGTTTCGAGCAGTGGCTTGCTGATCTGTATTAATTGACTACAGCAGTAATAATGCTAATAATAATAATGCTAATAATAGTAATTACTGCCCACATTGAAGCCACCTATCTAAACCACACGGCCTCTGACTTGCTCATGTTTGTAGTATTTAATATGTGCTACCATGTATAAGTTCAAGGTTATTAAGTGGGCAGCTGTAGACTGTGTACATGGTAACAGCCAGCAAACACTGTGAATTCCACTCAACCCCTGTATTCAGAGGGCTCTATGAGAGAGGAAGTAGCGTAGCCATCAGTAATAATACCATCCGGTAATTACCGAATCATAAATGTTTGGGGAGCTGAAGGTCACAGCTTAGTAGCAACTCTTGTCTGCCCTTGTGCATTTTAAGCACTTGTATTCTATATCCTGGTGGTAGTATTTTAATTCCCACTGGACAGTCTGAATGGAGGGGGGTGAAACGGGGTTATTCTTGCATAATTATTTTTCTTCATCATGGATGAAAAAGCTTTTTGTTTTTCATAATGTGGTGGCCTTCAGTCAATGGAAATAATTTTGGCACATCATAGTTGGGCTTCCTTGTAGAAATAATCCTCCATACATGTTGTCCAGTGCGGGGTGTCTGACTTATGAGAACCTGACCCGGGGCATCTGGAAGCATCTGCAGGCACACTCCCTGCAGGAGGCCAGGCTCTAGGCCGAGGCCCAGAACACAGCCAGGAGCCCGAGCTCTAGGGAAGGACACTGCAGGTAAGAACACAGCCCTGCTTTAAGAAATACCAGTGGAATTTCTTTTTTTTTTCTTTCCTTGAGTATTTTATTAACATTTGCTACCGTCCTCAAGCACAATTCACTTAGGTTTGTATTTCTTGTGTTTCACGCGGGAACTTTCATTAAATTGTGGCAATTCCAATTTGTGTGGTTATCAAGTCAACATCAAATAATGTGAACCATGTTTTAGCGTGTAAACCTCACTTTGTAAATCTCAAATGCATTTGGGTTGATTCCCTTCTTTGTGCTTCCTTCTTTTTATAAAGTTACCCTTTTTTATTGCTCAGGTGCTGTTATTGTTGGTTTTTAAGGGAAATTGTCATAATACACTTGCCATGGGAACTAGATGTTATGGACAATGCAGCTGTCTTCAATGCTCTTTTTTTGTTATTGTTTAAAATTATTTTCCACCAGGCACTTCCTTCTCAATCTCTCTTCATTATAACCCAACTTAATTACTAAGATTTAATTGATTCTGCTTTGTCTCTTAACTAATGGATTATTAATGTTTTAATAAATACTATTTAACATATATTAATAGAGGTTAAAATATGTGGATTATCTAATTTCTTTTGACAATACATATTTTTTAGAAAGCCAAACAGAAAATATTTGCCTGCAAGAAAGAGTTCTTATTTTATAGTCCGGTTTGAACAGCAAAAGTCTTTGCAGCCTTCAGTGCATTTTGTAGGGGGCATTGATAAAAGGCCAACTTGTTCTCTCTCTCTCTTTTTAAAAAAGATTTATTTATCTAACTTAGGGGGGAGGGGCAGAGGGAGAGAGAAACAGAGACAGAGACAGAGACAGAGAGAGATCTTTAAGCAGACTCCCTGCTGAGCCCAGAGCCCCGTGGGAGTCTTGATTCCATGACTTTATAAGGTCATCACTTGAGCTGAAATGAAAAGTTGGGTGCTTAATTGATTGAGCCACCCATATTTTCTCTCTTTTTAAGCAATCTTCTCCACCCCTGGGACCCAAGAGGGAGTGAGGGCTGTGGTGTGCAGAGCGAACTTTCCACTGCCTGGAGCCTGCCACTGGCAGCAGAGGCTGCATCTTAGAGCTCCTTCCTCTGCTTCTCTCCCAGTCTGTCCCCGGTTGTGTTGACTCTGACTCAGGGTGTCCGGGCCTGAAAGCGGCCAGAATTTTCGGGAAAATGAGCATTGCTTTAAGGAAAGGGTCTGAAGAAGAAAACACAGTTCTTTCCCTTCCAGATGGAGATATAAAAATCACATAAGCAGGATTTATCATTTGATTGGAACATTATATTTTATGGTCGTAAAACACATGTATCATCTGATCTGACTCTGATATCCAGGAAAGGGTTCTGACTTTTGCAATTTTGATGAAAGACTTCCCACAACAGTATTTTGGTGCATCCATGACCCTGGGCATTCACATGTTCTTCTGGGGCTATGCTGGAACAGAGGAGTGGGACCAGAGCACCAATCCTGGAAGGTGGTGGGGGTGGAGGGAAAGAGAAGCAGGAGCAAGAACTCAGTGGGGGGCCAAGGAGGGCTCCTGCTCATTGCTTCAGGCCCCTGCTGATGTGATGGCCTTGAGGGTGCTGGTGGTTCTGGATCCTTCCACCAGGAAGCATGGTCACACTGAGCCATCTTTCCCTGACTGTTGTGAACAGGACAGCGGTACAGGGGCTCTAATGCAAGTGACACACTGAAACAGGAAAGGTCCCACCGAGACTATTTAATATGCCAAACACAGTGCAGAGTGAAAATGTGAGCATCCTGCAAGGGGCAGGGAAGTTAATCCCCTTTCGTGGGCCCACCACTCTAATGTTGGGAGGGACAGGTGTACCCCAAACAGTCACAGCCTCCATTGTGGGACATATTTAGGACCTGGATTAGGGTGAACAAGAGTCTGTTTCTCCTTTACCAGCTCAGTTCACTGTATTCCTGCCAGCCCAGGGCTGGGGAAGGCTGCAGCCTTTCATGACCTCTGACTGTTCCTACATCCATGCCTGAGCCCTCACCAGGAGTGCAGGGCAGCAGAGAGATGCAGGTGTCCTTGCTGAGGATCCTGCGTTGGGGGTGACCATGGTCTCCAGCTAAGGGCTGGGTGGGAAGGGCTGGCCTGGCCCAAGGTGCCGGTGGGCAGAGAGCTGGTGGCTGAATTCATACGAGTTTGGGAGGGTTGGGGCTGGGGCAGACACACACCTGAGCCAAGACTTCAGGCCCCAAGTGCACGCTCCAGTGTCCCACCATACTTCCCTTACAGAGTACAAATGCAGTTATAAAGTTTAAAAAATTGCAATATAGTGAATGCCACGTTCTGAACTTACTTTTGGGGCCCTGTGCCACTGCACTGGCCCTGGATCCCGGGAAAGCTCACTTCCATACAGTGCTAATCGGCAAATTAACAGCTTCCAGAAGGCCAGATCATAAGCTTGGGATTTTAATGAAAAAGCTTTTGATAAAGAATATAATACATGGCCTCTTCCTATTTCAAAGTGAATTTGAAGCAAATCAAAACCCGAACTCCTGCTCTGGGTGAGGTTCACTTATAAACAATGGTCAAAACACATGGAGAGTAGATGCTTTCAATGGGTGCAGCTTATGATATGTAAATTATACTTCCACAAAGTTGATTTAAGAAAAAAACATACCCAGCTGTATAGGAACAATAGCGTGGGGTGCTGAAGGTCGCATCGAGCCGGCGGGAGCTGCGCCCTTTGCCTTTGTGCCCCCAGACGGAGCGGCTGTTCCTGTGTTTATGCGACATGCCTGTCCGCCGTCCGCCTGTCAGCACGCGGGGCCTTCAAAAATACAGTAGTACATCGGATCTTTGTAATAACCGGTGCAGGCAGGTTCTCCATCAGATTGGGTTTGCTTGCCAGAGGACCTTTGGCCCTGTGTTGGGACACTTGTGGTTGTTACGTGGGGCTGGGGGGCGCTGGAGGGAAGGTGCCCCTGGGCAGCCGGTGGGCGGAGGCCAGGGCTGCGGTTGAACTTGCTGCTCGTCCCAGGGCCGCCCCACCACAAAGTGCCAGCAGAGCCAAGGCTGAGAAACTCCTCTGTGTCCCCCTGCATCACCCTGTGAAGGAGTCAAGGTGGCTATGTCCTGGGACAAGGGACTGGGAGAGGTGGAGATGTTAAGGCAGCCCACTGCCGTTTTCCCCTTGTTTACCAGGCGTAATTAGCAAGAATTAACTGCAGAAGATTGCTCTGGCCGATGCCTACCTAGAAAGCACTCTTATTCAAGGTGCTAATTAGAGTATTTTGTTGCCAGTAAAAACAAGAGTCAGATTTCATGATTGATTCATGATCATTTTAAAATTAATGCTGCTATTATCATACAAAGTAGTGGTAAGTGGAAGTAAGAGAGTTTTTGCTTTGGGATACTAAGTCAACATTACAGTAAACACACCGCAAACCCATTTATCTCAGGCTTAATGCTTTGTTGTTTCTTCTAAGCACTTCTTTGGTGCCTTTGGGCTTTTTAACATTCTTTGGCAGTTGTAATTTATTAATTGATTTTTAAATTTGGCTTGTGAAAATGAACTTTAGTTAGGGGTTTGAGGAGAATGGAAAGGCCTGCCTGCGTTTCGTGGCCGGTTCTCCGCGTTCAGCGTTAGGGAGCAGGAGAAGCCCTCCCGGGGTTGGGATGGAGGCTGCCACTCCCAGCGTCCTCCTGTCAGGGGCCTGGAGGCAGCTGCTCAGGAAGAGCCTTTCCGTTATCTGAGTTCTAATAAAAGTCAGTGATGTGAAGTGGCCTCTCTTTGAACATGCGCTAACATAGCCTCATAGAGGACAGCGCTCCTATTAGACTATGTGGCTGGGATTCTAGGTATATTTTGTTTTGGTTTGGTTTTATATTCTGTTTGCTTGGTTTTTCTTGCTGTTGTTTGACTTTTGTTGTTGCTGTGTTTCGGCAGTGTGTTGGCATCTTCCCAGAACGGTTTTAAGTATATACTGTAAAATACTTGGGATCATAAAGGCCATCAGTTATTCTTAAATATAGTTCTGTGACCCCAGGGCATATATTGAAGCAAAACCAACATGAGATGCTAATCGCAGCTTTAGGAATCTCACTCTCTTAAGAGTTCTGGGGCTGTTCCCATGTTGTTATCTGAATTTCTTCCCCCTGTGAAATTCAGCCTGATGAGCTCCACATCCTGCTGCTGAAACAGATAGAGATAATCATCATTTTAATAGTGTTGAATGCTTATAATACGCTAGTAGCTGTGCTAAACATTTTGGAGCACACTATCTCATTTAATCTGCACACCTCTTTTCGGTAGGTGATGCTCAATTTGGCAGGTAGGGAAACAGGCGCAGAGAAATGTCACTCACATTCCACTTTTGGAACTGCAGTCTTAATCCCCTCACAATTAATGGCCCCCATTTCATTAACGCTGATTACATTTCAATTTGGCGTGGTTCTTTGGAGTTGTTTATATCTTATGAATCTTGGCATCTGTTTGGTGGAGAAACTTCCTAGATTCTCACAATGCTGTTAGCCAGAAATTAGGCAAAGTGAAACAAAGATCTCAGTTTGGCGTCCCAGCCTCAATGTACACTGGGACATTCAGCAATCCGGGAATTTGCCTTGAGGGACGGTAGAGCCAGGACAGCATTATCACGCGCCGAGATGGAAAAGTTCATGGGTGTTTTCATCTTGTTTTTCTTTATGATGAGAAGGAAGGGAGGGAAGCCCTTTTCTAGACCTCCCTTAGGTCAGGATGGTTCCATTGTTCAAATCCTGCAGCCTGTTTGTTTAAAACAATTGTACAATAAAAATGTGATTATTAATATTACTGTCTTATCTGATACATCATTATCTTACCCCAAGAATTATTGTTTCTCTTTTGCTACCAGTTCTTTGAATTTTTCCCAAATGGATGAAGTTGGATAATCAGAGACAAATTGCTTAAGCCTGCCAATTAAAGTAACTTTGTCAGTCTCTTATTGTGCAGACCTCTCTGCTCTGATTAACTCTCCTGGCAAAATCAACTAATGGATTTCAGTTTAGATTTCCACAAATAGGTAGGTGTTGCTTTGGACAAAATTACCAGCAGAATATATGTGAATGTTTAGTAGCTGATTGCAAAAGGACATTGTATAGCTCTTCAGATCCCTGATGGTACTGCTGTACATTTTTGTGTTTTCAAAACATTGTCCTTTCTTCAAGCAAAGGAAGCCTGGTCGAAATAATGTAGTGATGTATCAGCCGCTCAGACCCCACATCAGCAGAGGAAAGAGCATTTTACAGAAGTTACCACAGATAACAATAGACCAGATCTATGTTAGTGGTCAGTCAAGGAGTGCTAGAATTTTTCTGTGACTAAACCTAACCAGAGAAGTTTCTTAAGGTTATTTAGTTAGAGAAGAAAGTGTGTGAAGTGTGGTGCCCAGCACAGTATTATAAATGGTGGGTATACACAGTAAACACTGAAGATATGCTTGCAAATGCGATCAAATGAATACATGCTAATCAAAAGATTACTTAAAAGTGCAGAGAGTATCAGTCAGAATCCTCTCTCACCCACCCCCCTCCCTTTCCTTGGACCCTGGCAGTGTCTGTTAAACTTGGATGTAAATCAGGGTCATAGTCCTGTAGAGGTGCTTATTAGAGATGCAGATTTTTCCATCCTACTGGGGGATCTTTTGAGTCAAAATCCCTGGGCTTGGGACTTAGCAGGCTACTTTTCCAGATCTCACCAGGTGATTCGGAGGCCTTGCTGAGTTTGGGAGGAACTGTTCTCTGAAATAAAACTTGGGAAAACAAGAGGTATTCCATGTAGATGGCTCCATGAAGACATGGGTGAGCAGTCAGTCCAAGTGCATATCCTGGCTCAGCCTGTTTCATTTTCTTGAGAGGATATTGATGTCACTCTCTTTATCTGATTGCCAAGTGCTCAGGAGTCCTGCCCTGATTTGGCAACAGAGTATCCTCACCAGCAGTTCTTGCCAGGGGCTTTAACTTCAGGTCCCTGCTTTCCGACTTTGATCAGACATTTGCTTTACTCAGCAAAGAAGCCTCCCATCCCTTTTTGTATCCTCGAATTTATCTTCAGAATAGACACACCACCAGGATGCAGAAACCCCAAGCCACATGGTTTGGGCTCAGAACTGGTTGTCATTATTCCATCTACACTGCATGGAGAACGAGCCGGGCGTTTTCTCTGGCAGCCTGTTGGTTTCTTGGGGTCGGTGAGCACACGTTTCTGGGCTGAGGGTGAAACCAGGTGACCCCAGTGACTGGGAACTGGAAGCCAGTGACCCTGCATTTGGCCCTCACCCCCTTTTGAAAGAGGGCTCTGTCCTTATCATGCACATTGGTACCTGGGATTCCAAATGAATCAGTAGCACAGCAATTGCATTTTCTTACAGATTTTCCAAGGTGAGCTTGAGTGTTTGAAAGAGTTCTGGTGGGAGAGACTGCAAGGTGTAATCATGGATCCTTCTGAATGACAGAGCTGTGGTTCTTCTACTGCTTGGAAGTTGTCTCTGTCTGTATTTTCCTCAGATCTAACACCACCTCATCCTTGGGTCTCAGCTTACACGTTATTCCTCCAGAAAGCCTTCCCTGGTCTTGGAGGACTAAGTTGGGTGATTATCCTGAATGTTCCTGCAGAAGTTTCTAGATCCCCATTGCTCTTAGCATGTCTGATCATCATGTTTGTCTACATGTCTGTTTTCTCCAGGAGCCCATGAGAGGAGGTGTGCTTTGGACTCCCAGTCTAAGGTCAAATACAAAATAATAACGCTGTTAGTTTTTTCCAAAATTAAGAGGTGAATGCCGAAGAGATTTCTTAGAAAGATGGACGTAAGCCAGTGTTATAATTCAAGTCATACTGGGAAAAATGAATATTAGAATCGTTGAATCCCTGAGTTAAAAATAAATTTAGACAAAAAGAAAGAAATTTAGAATTATCTGGATGTTTTTTTTATCTGCAGTGTGGATATCTTAGAAACACTGGCTGTTTACCATTGGGCAAGAGGCTTTTTCTCTCTGAGACTCCTTCAGTATCAAAAATGAAAAATCCTCAGGATTAAGTCAACCATTCAGAACAAATGGGCTCGCACAGCACCTGGCACAATCTAGGTGCTCAATAAAGGCTAGCTGGTCTTTCTTATTGTAAACCTGGCTTGTGTTTTTTAAATCCTGACAGCTTGTTGACACAACCGACTGAAAGCCATCAAGAGACTCATGGTGAAAGGCAATGATAATAATTCTCAGGAAACCCAATTTTGACGTAGATGTCCAACAACATCTAATTTCTACCATTAAAAAAAAAAAAAAAACCCCACAATTTTGAAAATGAGGGTTTTGGCATGACTGGACCCAAGGGTGGAAGAGCACATGACCAATGCCCCCCCCCCCCACACAAAGGCATCCTGGAACCTTAGGAGGAAGTGCAACTACTTCCACTACATGGACGCCGGTTATCTCTACCCTTTGGTCTACATAGTAATTAACTCGGGAGTGCCTGGGTGGCTCAGTTGGTTAAGTGTCCCACTCTTGATCTGGGCTTAGGTCATGATCTCAGGGTCATGAGTTCGAGCCCCGTGTCAAGCTCCTACTCTGCAGTGAATCTGCATGATATTCTCTCTCTCCATTTCCCTCTGCCCCTTCCCCTTCTCACATACTCTCTAAATAAATAAATAAATAAAATCTAAAAGATAAATAGTGATTATCTCAAAATCAAGTGTTTGGGAGAATGCCCTGCAATGGTGTTTTATGCTGTGACTGTAGACAGACACTCGCAGGTTACTGTCGACTAGGAGAAGTTGCAAAGCTCATTTACGTTTTGTTCCCTCTCTCTCTGCCTGCATTGAGAGCTTGTCCCCGAGCAGAGGCTGCTGACGACAGAGTCTGCACAGGGAGATAACACCACCTGCTAATTCTGCCTTTGCCGTCTGGGTCTGGGTGATCAGTGTTGGGGACCACGTCTGGACCAGGTCCCCCATGGCCCCTTCCTGAGTTTGAGAGATGGATGATACGGGGAATTACTTCCTGCTCTATCTTTCTTTGTCTTCTTCTACAGCTCACTGCTCACTTGTGTTGTTTGGAAGCTAACTGTAGGACTCCATCTGTCTCCAAAGAGGAGTCAGGACAGAAATGCGGTGCGCAGAGTGTGCTGGGGCTCTTTCGTGTTTACCTGCCCTCACCGCGCCTCGAAACCCAGAGCATGAGGAAGCCTTAACAGGCCCTCAGAAACGAGACTTCATTTGGGTCTGATGCCACAGACGTTTGAATCACTTTTGCAGAGAAGGCCTACCCTGGTGGCATCTGCTGATTGTTGTTCAGTAAAGAAGGTTTAAAGTCATCTCTTCTGCCCTGAAATTGTTAAGTGTATGGACTCCATTACAGAGTGCCTTCGGCAGTTCTGACCCGCTGGTTCCTTCGGGAGCCATGGCAGCGAGAGAACCAGATCAGGCAGGGGCTGGAGAGAGTCCGTCTCTACCGCTTTCCAGGGGTGTGACCTCGAGCAAGGAGTTCATGGAGGTGGGGCTGATCCGGAGAGTGGGTCGGGTCAGGCAGTCCTGCAGGGAGAGTGGCTCGCAGCTGCCAGGTGAGCGCTGAGCATCTGGCAGTGTGAGCGCTCTGTCCCCGTGCTGGCAGCAGTGGCAGTGGGCGCCCCAGTGAAGTCGCCCCAAGTTTAGAGCTAATGCTTACCAAGTGCCTACCACCATGCCTCGTATACATGAGGCGCCCATGAATGCTGGCTAGCATTAATATAATATGAAGTTTAAACACAGGCTGCGTGACCTAAAATGTTGTTTTTAGAGAATGTTTTCTCCCAGGGTCTATGCGTGCACTTGGAAATGTCGTTGGGTATGATTTGCACCATTCTCCCTTCTACCTCATCTAAATTACGTTTCTAGTTTACATGTCTTACCTGCCGTGGAACTGTGTGTTTTGCCCAGTGGTTGATTTCAGGCTCTGAGGCTCTCAGCCAGATGAGTTCATGATGACTGAATCCTTCCAGAGCAAGGGTGGTCCATTCCAAGGGATGGAGCTGTCCCCGCGGGGCCATGTTGCTGCCTGGTCGTGGAGGTCGTGGCCTTTTGTCATGTGAGGAATTGGCCTCCCAGCTGACCTTCCAGTGCAGCTTTGCCCACTGGGCCGTGGGAGCACGACCTGCTTCAGGCTTGCTCTGTTTCTCTTCCCTTCCAGCAGCGTCCCGCTAGCAATACACATCGCAGTGCAGACAGCGGCGGCCAACAGTGCCCTTCGAGCTTTCTCGGTGCGACCCCTGCCAGGCCAGCGTTGTGCCTGCCTCATCTGCTGCAGCCTGGCCCCCGAGGTCCATAACCAGGATGGGGAGGGGAGAAGAGAGGAGGGTGGTGACAGATGATGACAGAGCAGAGGTGACTTGCCTCTAGCTCATGTGGATTATTTTTTCCCTGAATTTCCATGTCTACATAGTCTGGCCAGAGTGCTCAGTGTAACAACAGGAGCCTTTTATTGAACATTTGCTAGGTACTGGGTCCAGGCCAGGTCTTTTAAATATCAGTGTCTATCCCCACCCTCGCTCCCTTCCTTCTCTCCTTTCCTCCGCTCCTCCAGCCTTCCGGCATTCCATCCACCTGTCTGTCCATCCCTGCATTCACCGTGTGTCTATGTATCCATCTATCAGCTAACTTAATCCTTAATTGTCTTATTGTCAAACCCCCTGATGATGAACGATGTACTTCTCCAGGAGGCTGGATGAAGGTTTAGAGGCTGTAACTGACCCAGGATGCGCCAGCTTTCTCACGGACTGTAGGTGCTGAGCCCACGACTGCCGGACCTGCTGCCTTTCAGCTCCGCACACGGGAGTGGCTGTTTTCACCCTCCTCGTCTCCTTCGTGTGACCCACCTATTCTTTTGCTGATGGCAAAACAGGTCACTTGTAACTAGGAATAAACGTGCCCCTTAAAACCCATACTCATATACAAGCCAGGGCGGGGAGTAGAGTTATGCTGTGGTTACAGCTGTTTGGGAACTGGGACTGGAATCTGGGTCCCCATCACCACCATGTACGAGGGGACGAGGGGCACACGGAGATGGAGCAGGGGTGAGGCTGCATTCAGGCACAGCCAGTTTCCTGTGAGTTTGGAGGGAGGGTGAGACTCCTTGGCCATGGGGGCGGCGCTCCAAAATGGAAAGCGCTTGGCCTCAGCCTTCTGAGAAAGGTTGTGCCAGACTTGGGTCAGGGCTTTCTTTCCCATTACAACAGCCCAGCTATCTCTCAGGAGCCTGCTGATAATCAGTAAATGAAATTCACCTTTCCCCCAGTTCCTGAAAACGGAGAGATGAGGGTTGACTTACAGGGCGCATCATGAACACCGTCTTATTGGAACCTGGAATCTCGAGCTGTACAGATGGGGCCCATTATTTTATTTGGGAGAACGAATTTAAGTTTGGCAGTTACCTGGAAGAAAATTAAGTTGCTGATTGCAAGCCCAATTCTCTGGTCTTCTGAAGAAGATAGATTGTAATCTTTAATTAATCTATCACTCACCCACACAGACATGCACACACAAAGGGGGGCGGGGGGCGTGGGGTTGGGGGACCATTCCTGTCGCATCTGTTTCGGATGGCAGGGGCTGTGCTGGGGAGCCCGGATGGCAACATCGGGGCGCTGCTCCCCCCGGCACGCAGCGTGTTTGCTTGTGCTTAGTGTTTGATAGTCCCAGCGAGTCTTAACCCGGAGTGCAGTGTGCATGGGAGGTGTGTGCGCTGTGGCCACCGGCTGGCCCATTGTAATGAAGATGAAGTGACTCTGAGGGTGACCTTTCCTTGCCTTTGTCTGGAGCCAGCCCTTCTCTTTAACTGAACACCTTTCCAGCGCGCACGTTCTGAACTCTTGAACCGCTCATTCCCTTCCCCGAGCTTATTGCTCAAGCCGCAGTTCATCATTATATGCCTCCAAAGACTGTGTTTCCTGCGTTTGACATCGAGATAGAATTTTTCATAACCCTTTACTAGTCATAAATTTGATTGTTAAGGGACTGGGTTAATCTTATTTCTAATACCGGCATCTGATTCTGAAACCCTGATTTAGAAGCGTTTTTCTTTCTGCTCCCTCCTCAAACACAGGGCGGAAAAGTATAAAATATATCACCTGATATTGGAGGATTGTTTATTTCTGTTCATTTTGTCCTGAATAGCACCTGAGAGATGCATTTGAAAACTTATCTTGTTTATATGTTTCTTCTATTGCAGTTTGTTCCATTACCTGGAATAGTCGCTTTGGACAGTCCAGGAAGCTGTGCCCTTTCACAGCTCTGGGGGGTGGTGGCGAATGGGAAAGGAGCCCCGGTGAGGGGGCAATTTGGAGACCACAGAAGCATCTTGAGACAGGAATGATCATTTTGTGTTGTGAGACGTTTAAGGCTCTGGTACCGCTCGTGACTCACGTGCTGCATTATCACTTAGCCACATCCTCTTGCAACGGTTCCACTGCTTTTCCTGGAGCTTCTCTGTGTGCGACGTAGGGCACATAGTAGGTGCTCTGTAAATACGTGCTGAACTGAACGGTGGCCTTCGGGTTTGTCGTTAGGTGCACAGACACCATCTCTGTAGCTCTGTGACGCAGCGACTCATTCCTGAGCCTCGGTGAGCATTGTTCTGCGCCTGAAGGTTTTTTGTGAGGATTAATTGAAAGACCTGTTAAAAATACCCAGTGCTCTGCCTCTCTGCGTGGCACGTGGTGGGCACGCTTGTCACAGAACCTACTGTAGTTCTAGAAAGAAAACTTAGAGCAATATTTAGGGAGAGGAGTTACAGTGGAATTTTAAAGAGTGTATTTCTCTTCCAGTAAGCAATTTTGCATTGATGAGAATTGAGCACAGAATAAGTGCAAAATATTTAGTTAATTCTCGTTGGCAGAAGTAGGACTTCAGGACCGAAGACGTTATATTTCAGGGTACGCACAGTTGCTTTATTTTAAATTTCTAAACTCTCCTCCATGGGGGGACAGATCCGCACATGCGATGTCTGTACAAATTGTACTGGCACTGGCTCCCTGGGAAATGAAATCTCTGCACTTCCACCAAAGCGTATTTCCCCCCTAAAGAGAGGCAGCTGGTAATTACTAATGCTAATGTCAGGGTGAAGTGCCATAGATAATCTAACACAGGCGATGGCCCCCTGAGCATTTATTCTTGATGCTGGAATGTGTTCGTTTCCTTTATCTTGCTATTAACGCACCTCTATTGAGCAGTTTGCTCTTGCTTCATAGATAGGATCAGATCCAATATAAATTTATAACAGCACACTACATTTAAACACAGGAATTTCCTAGTTCCCAGTGTTTGTGGCTCCCACTTACAACACACTGTGTACATGGACACATGTGCTTGTGCGCACAAACACACACACACACACACACACACACACACTCTTGCTGCAAGCCGCACACCAATCTCAGAAGTAGAATCAACAGTCCTGCTTTCTTTTTTCCACCAACACAGTTTCTCTGGCTTCTGCTCTGAGGTCACTGTCTGAGGGAGTGTTGCATTCATCCATGTAGATACAGTAAGGGAAAAAAGGAATAAAAAAAGCAGTAACTACAGAATCCTGTGTGGGATTAACGTCCTGTGGCAAAGAACAAGAGCAAAAACAGAATCTCGAACTCAAGGGTTTTTAAAACACCAGTAATAAAGGTGCTTGTTTATTCCTGATCCCAATCTTGGTTCTGAGCTCTGGTTCCAAACATCACGGTCATGTTGCTTTGACCTGGGTTCTCCCACATCGGTGGTGCTTGCTGCTGGTCAGTACCTCAGTCCGTGCTCATGGGGATCGATGGTGTTCATGAGATCCTCTGATTTGGGGTAAAAGAAGGAAATAAGTGGCTTTGGTTTCGACCCACAAACAAGACTGTTCATGGTCTGCACGGCTGGAATGTGTCTGTGTCCACAGGGAATGGAGTGTCTCTGTCCGCATTTGTGGAGTGTGGCTACACTCTGGACTTCTGACTGTTCTCCCCTTCCTGCAGTGCGTTTCTGTGAGCTCCTGGTAGCTTCTACTTACTTTATTGAGGGGAGATCTGTGTGAGAATCATGTCCCCCACTAACACATAGTTGCTTACGGCGGGCTGTGTTAGGGGTAGTGATGAGTAGATACACTTAATTTAGATTTCCAGAGGCCTTTGAAAATATGCAGAGAACTCAACATATTTTGAGAACTTTAAGCGTGAAAAGCAGTTTACAAAACTACATGTGCTGTGTGTGTCTACTTTATTACACGCACACATGCAGAGGCACACACTCAGGAGACTCTGAAAGAAACACGTCAAGTTACCCACCGTGGGCCCCGCTCGGTAGGTGCAACCGAGTTATTCATGGGGAAGGTAATGAACTTTGTCAGATAGCTGTGGATTCCGATTCTGCCTCCACACTAACGGGCTGAGAGATGGGCGTGGCGTAAGTACGTTTGCACGGGTACAGCTCGGGTACAGCTCGGGGTCCTGATGGGTAATGTGACAAATGCGAGCGGCCTTGCCTCCCCACAACATGAGTGGGTTCAGCGCAGATCGAGGAGCTCAGAAAAGGCCCAGTGTCTTACTTCTTACCTTTTCTGCTTTTTCCATCCCTTCTTCTCTGATTTCTTTTGTGAAGAGAAATGGGTTGCTTTTGTAGTGTGAAAAACAAAAAGCAGTTAAAGGGTTTTTTGTTTGTTTGTTTGTTTGTTTGTTTTGTTTCAAAGAATTGGCCAAGGACTGGTGGGACTATTTTCATGGACCGGGCTCTTGCTTAGGGCCTCTCTGCACAGAGGATAGAAAATGCTTGAATTAGGCAGCATCCCTGCTGCCACCTGCATTTAATTTTCATGATTTTTCTCAGGGGATGCTTCCCAGGGAGAACTCCCACATTTCCTTTGGCACCAAACCTTTCAGGATGTAAAATGGCCGCTAGCGGGAATCCCCTAGGCCTGTGCCTCTCAGGCCGGCCTGCAATGATCGCGCCTGGGTGACCAGCCACAATGGTGTGTTGGTGCCGTCTTCCAGCATGTGGGTCTGTGTAAGGAGGGTGCTCCCGACTTTGTACGAGGTGAAGGACTTTGTGTTCCTCAAGTTGGAAAACATACACTATCATGTCAAGTCTAAAATTAGAAAAAGAAGGACTCTTCGAAGACGGCAGCATGGATGTTGCTGGAACTTTCAGTACTCTTGTTTCCTGGCTTGGCCTTAAGTATGGTTCCAGGTTGCCTGTCAGGTAGGGCTGGAAGCAAACCACTGGCGGTGGTCAGGGAATAGACTGCGTGGTCTGAGGCGGGCTCAGAGGTGACTTTCCCCGGAGTTGAACTTCATGAAGTGCCTGCTTCACAGGGCCCCAGGCGACGCCTTGGATGCTCCAGAGAGCAAAGTCCCAGTTAACTGTGATTTTATAAAAGATACGGAAGTGCATTTCGAATAGACAGTTCTTACATAAGCCCCCTAAACTGACATAACCCTGAACCATAATTCAGTGATGGCATCTCTACAAGAAGCAAAGATACTATAAGCTCCAAGGGCTTTCATTTTCTGTTTTTCTTTCTTAATATAGGGAAAATGGAGATGGGACTCTCTATTAGAACCCAGATGAAGGCCCTGGGAGTCATCACTGTCTGATCCCTGAGGACATTAGCCCAGTCTTTTTCTGTAGCCAGAACCAATAGTGGAATGATAGGAAGATAGTAGAAGCAAAATATTAAGAAAAAAATATATTCCCCGCTATGAAAGTGTGAGTTCTGTGTGGGTAGAGTGGAGGTGAAGGGGGAAGGAGGCTATTTGACACAGAGCCCGTTGTGATTTCTTCCTCACACAATGTGCTTCCTGTGGTTGTAGGGTTCTTGTACATATGGCCACTCAGGGACCCAGGTAGATGTTGTCTCCAGTGTCTCACAGGTACACCGTCTGCCACATGTGGCCTTCTCGTTCACTGTTGGAGTCAGTCTTGACAGCAACTATGTGCTTCGGTTTGGAATGTCACATGTCACTTCCAGCCAACTGCCTATTGGTCAGAACTAATCACCTGACCTTGCGGTGGGAGGGTATGTATCATCTCCCCATGGGCCTGGAAGGAGAGGGAAAAAGATGTGTGTGCACACTCTTAATTAAGTCTTCACCAAAATGATGCTTGTTTCATCTACAAAGAAAAGAAGTAAGGACTATACTGTTGGTTGATACCATAGAACTTGGAAACAGAGCAAAAGACAGGCTTCCTGAAGGAAATGCTGCCATGTGCACGGAGTGGTGAGCTTAAGAAACTCATACTGCAGAAGCGCTTGTGAAAGCCACCTTTGAATAAAAGCAAGGTAAGTAGATCAGTGATGAGTTTATGGTGGGATGATTGTGTGTTCCTGATCTCTGGAGGTGGGTTCAAGGAGGAAGATCAAGTCCCCCCAACAAAGGATTTCTTGATGCCACAGATGGGAACTGGGGTTAGTTGATCAGGGGGGTCTGGTTCGGTGTAACTTTTCATTGGTCTTATACATTGCAAGTTCTCCTTGTTGTAAAGCAGTATTTGAACTTGGAATTCACAGATTTTCAGCAGAAGAACCAGAGTTAAAGTGTCTTAAAGACATGCTATGGACATAGCCAGTGTTGAAGTCAAATGAGAGCATCAGACATCTTACATAGCAGAAATGCCATTGTTCCAGCCAGTGCTTGGTTCACCTGCGTAGAACAGAAAACCCAAAATATTATTGGCTTGAACACATACAGGCTTATCTTTCCACTTAAAAGAAGTCCATGGCTAAGTAGCAGTCCAGGATTGACTTGATGGTTCTGTGAAGCTGTTGATCACTCCTCTTATTTTTCTGTTCCACAATTCTCAGCCATTTGGCTTCTTTGCCCAGAAGTTCACCTCTTGATCCAAGATGGCTCCTGGAACATCTTCTGTTGTGTTCTTTTGAGTTCTGACCCACAGAAAGCAGAAGTAAGAGGGAGGCAGAAGGAGGGATGTACTTTCCAGCTGGGTCAGCTCCCTCAAAGGAGTTTCCTAGAAGTGCCACTCCATACTTCCTCACATCCCATTGGCCAGGCCTGAGTCACATGGCTACCTCTAGCTGCAAGGGAGGCTGGGGATACAGGTGGTTTGCTTTGTCTACCTGAGGGCATCAGTCCACTGTATCATGAGCCTCCTGATCCTAAGGGAAAGGGAGAAATGAACATGTTCCATTCTCTGCCGCTGTGCCTCTCACAGGAATCCGCTTGCTCCCCATGCTGAGAGTTGCTACCCACTTGGCTGCCTGGTCCCTTTGAAAATGAGCCTCTCCCACACCTATCACAAAATATCCCTAGATATCTACCCACAGAGAGAGATTAAAGTTAGGGGAAGTTTATCTTTGGTATCTCTGTATAACTTTCTTCTACATGTTGGATTCCTCCCAGGAATCTAATTGTGCACTTTCTAAGTCCTGTGCCATTGTGCGTACCAGGCTTATGCTTCTGACAGTACCCTATGCTCCCAATTTGCCATTCTTCTCTCTCTCTCTCTCTTTTTTTTTTTTTTTTTTTTTTTGATCTGCTCCTCTGATCTCAGAGAAGAATACAATCAAATAAAACCAACTTACACTAGGGTGCCCATTTCTGATACTACTCACATGGGCATTTTCCACTTAGTGAGTATTTGGGGTGCCTGGGTGGCTCAGTCAGTTGAGTGTCTAACTTTTGGTTTTAGCTCGGGTCGTGATCTTATGGGTTGTGAGATGGAGCTTTGCACTGGGCTCTGTGCTAAGTGCAGAGTCGGCTTGAGATTCTCTCTCTCCCTCTGCCCATCCCCCTTCATGCTCACGTGTGTGCGTGTGTGCGTGTGTGCGTGCTCTCTCTCTCTCTCCTTCTCAAGTAACTAAATAAATCTTTGAGAAAAAGAAAGTGAGTATTCTGTGTAATCTGAGGTATTAGGTCTAATGGTGGGGAATATTTTCTAACATTAGAGGAAAGATGGAGTCATGTTAAGAAAGGGAGCTTTTGGTTATGAGTAACAGAAAACTTCATTAAAAGTAGCTTGAATAGCAACAACAGCAGAATATATTATCTTGCATCAGAAGAGGTCTGGAGCTCAGACAGTTTCATATCTGGTTAATACAAAGGCTTAAAAATATCTCACCTCGATGAGCTCTGACTTTCTGCTCTGCTTTTCCCAGCACATTGGTGTGTTCTCATGGCAGGCTCCCTTCACGGTCACAAAACAGTTGCCAGCTCTTAGCAATCACTTTCAGATAATAATGAGCAGAGACAGTAAAAGATAAGAATGTGTCTGTCTCATTGATGCTTTAAAGAGTAAAGAGCACCATCCTAGACACCTCTGCCAACAGAATCCTGAGATTCATGAGACATTGGCCAGATTGGCATTGCATACCTTTCTGTGTCTCAGCAAAGGAAATGAGACCACCACCACTGTCTCCCACAAATCAGAAATTCTTTTTCGGGCCAGGGGTGGCAGGGACTGGAAGTTCGTCATCAAGGATGTAGGGGAGCAGGCAGCCAACCTGGGCTGCCCGGGCTCGTCTGTGGCGCCCATACCGGTCCCTGTGTGTGAATTCCCCATTAGAATGGCCCTCCTTCCCATCGTTAACTCTGAGGGTCATTGCTTGGTTGTTGGTCATTGGATCTTCCCACCCAGTACCTTCAACAGAGGCCTGGATCCTGTCATGGAAGCTTTTCAGTGGTTGCCAAATCCTGTCCTTCGTACTAGACTGAACATACCAAATCCTGTCCTTAGTACTAGACTGAACATACCAAATCCTGAAAGATGTGAAATAGAAAAATCTGGGGCCAAGGGCAGTTCCCAATATTAAATCCTTGGTAATAATACAGGCTTCAGACCTGTAAGGCTGAGACCTTACCTTCTGTGCTCCTTGGGTTGTAGAAAGAGCATCCATCCTCAAAACAGGAACCTGTCAGATGCCTTGGATGTACTGACAATACATTGATGAGAACTGAATACCCATAAATTGCACAGTCCCCAGGCCCCAGTGGGTTCCCATCTCAGTGCTTATGGTTCAGAAACCCTGTTTATTTGTATCAAGGACAGTTGATACTTTAATCATCAATAAACTAACATTCCAGCAGCCTGCCATAAATTTCTTGTCAAAGCAGAGATTCTTATTAGAGCACCGTGATGAAGGATAATCCCCACCTAGACTTAACATTCGTCACTTTCACAGCCTCCAGTTGCAGGGCTTGGAGGTTACATATGGACGTAAGTTACTAACGACAGCAAGACAAGCGTTGCTGAGCGGAGTCCTGCATTTCCTGCTTTCAAAAGACCCGGAGTTAAGTGACTTTCATGTTTTGACCAACATCTAGTACCAGCTCTTTTCACTGAGTGAAAAATTGGGTTTTGAGAGCAAATATTTTGGGAAGGAAACAGAAAACAGATCCTAGTATTCTTCCTGGTTATAATGGCTGAACAGTGGACATCTCTCAATGACTGCTAATGTTTATTATTTTAATTATTCATAATAAAACCTGACTTCTTAATAATGATACAGTCACACGGTTTATTGAGAGCACCATAGTGAACACTTTGCGTCCAGTATCTGATGGAATTTTCCAGCAGCCTTATTGAGTAGACAGCATGTCTGTTTTACTAATTAACGGTTGCTTATTTGCCGATGAGGAAGCCGTGGCCGACTGGAGTAAGTCACTGCCACAGGGGCAGAGCTGTATTTGAGCCAGAACTCTGAGCCGTTTTCTAGCTCACTGCAATGAGCAGTGGGTTCAGTTGAGAGCATTAAAAAGGAGATTATTTTTAGAATAAGACAACTAATTAAATGTGAATTAATTTTCCATTCTCATATTAAGGATTCTCTTCCTAAGCAGAGATGTGGAATAGAAAAATCTGGGGCCAAGCGCAGTTCCCAATATTAAATCCTTGGTGGTAATACAGGCCACAAACCTTCTAACCACATTAGCAGCATGTGCTAGTTCCCTGAGACAGCTGAGGCTTGGCTCCCTAGGACTACAGTGGGTGGTTTGTTCAGGTGGTGACTTCCTTCCCACCGGCAGCATTCTGGCCAGGGTAGGGGGTGGCTTGCCAGAGTCAGAAGTTTTAAGGGAGATCTCTTTGACCGAACGGTGGTCCAGGTTCCCACTCAGGGGTGCTGTGTTGGTTCTAAGCGCTTCTTCCAGGAATCCGTTACCGGTAGGATCACCATGGTATTCTGTGCATGGAGTGTCTTCAGATTATTTCTATTAATCCATTCATAAATAAGTTCAACAGTCTCATTTCCCCCAATACAGGGGAGAGTGAGAGAAGCTAGCGATGCCTCACGGCCATGGTCGGCCGTGGAACAGCTTTGGAGCCCCCACTGTGGAGTAGGCTCTGTATTCGTTTTCTAAGGCTGCCGAAACAGAACAGCACAGACTGGATGGTTTCAGAATAGGAACTTAATTCCTCACTGTATATTGGAGGGAAGCTGGAAGTCCAAGATCAAGGTGGTGGCAGAGTTGGTTTTTCCTGAAGCCTCCTTCCTTAGCGTGCAGATGGCTGCCTTCTTGCTGTGTCTTCACATGGTGATCCCTCTGTCTGTTGGGCACATCCCTGCTGTTGCTTCTTTTTCTTAAAAGGATATCAGTCTTATTGGGTTAAGGATCCATCTTCATGACTTTCTTTAAACTTAATAACCTCTTTAAAGGTCCAATCTCCAAGTACTGTCACATTACGGGTTAGGACTTCAATGTATGAATTTGGGAGGGACACAATTCAGTCTATCCTATTCCCCATGCTGGCCATGAGAGATGATTTGGTGAATAAGCAAGAGACAGCCCCCACCTTCCATCAGTCTTCAGGGAAAAAGAGAAGATAGTCTTTAATTTAAAAAAAAAAAAAAAAGAAAGAAAGAAAAGAAAAAGAAAAAAATTCAGTGAGTTAAATAATTAAAAGGTAGTGCTGTGATGAGGATTGTAAGGTCCTAGTGAAACTTAGAACTGGTGACTCCAACTTCGTGTGGGGGATAGAGAAGGCTTCCGTAAGGAGATAAGTTTGGAACTGAGGTGTGAAAGGGAGAAAGAGGACTTTAGGCAGGAGGATGGCTTGGGATGAGGAGGAGAGCCAAGTAGGTGTGACCAGGACACGAAAGCCTAGTCCTATTCCAGACAGTTCCAGGAACTGAAAGGCAACTTGCAGAGCACATACCTGGAACACAAGGGCAAGGGATTGTCCAAAAGAACATGGGGTCCATCGCTGGCAGCCCTTTGCAATCCTATCTAATGAATGCTGCGTAATGGCAGTTGATTTGCTTGAGAAGAGACGGTTTATGAGTCTGTGTTAACATCCTGTTTGTTGAAATCAGAAATTCTTAAAAATTCTGGATTCCTGAGCCTCAATTAGGGATTTATTTTAAAAATATCTGTTCCTGGATCCCACTCCCCAGCGATTCTGATACATCCTGGATGGGGTCCAGGAATCTGTATGTTCAACAAACATTCCTGCTTCTTCTGGTGTGGTGGCCCACAAACCCAATCTAAAGAGACAAACTATTGACGTATTACTTAGAAAAGCCTAGAAAATACTGAGTACTACCAGACCTATTGGAATGTCTGCCAGATCCACCCATGGGGTTGGGGTGGAAACTAACCTTTACTGAGCCATTACATTGGAGACATGCGAAAGAGTGCTTTGTGTGTATCAGCTCTTTCAGTTGAATACAGTGGTCCTACTGAAGGGGACACAAGAGTATACCCATTTTACAGATGAACAAAGTGATGGACTGAGGGGCTAGATAGGTTTTGTTTCTAAGGTCACACAGCTTGTAAGTGACAGAGTAGACACCCAAACAGCTTCAAATGGCCCTGCTGTGCAGGTGCGCTTGAGGGGCAGTCGCTAGCTCTCCTGGTGCTCTCTCACTGGGGCCTGACCAGTTCTTTACACACTTCCACTTCTCATTCATCAGGTGATCTGGAAAGGCTCGGGTTGTGGACCTGATTTGAACCAAGAGTCTGCTGTTGATTCTTTTAAAAAACCTGGCAAAAGCCCTTGGACTTCACTCATTCCTTTCACTTGTCATACGCATTATTAATCTTTTCTACCAAAAAATCCAGATTGCTTAGGAAAATAAAATACAGGCAACTCAGGACAGAATCAGAATTTTCTAAACGATGAACATTTTAACATAGTTTGTATCTCAACCCAAAAGGTTTCTCTCCCTAAATTAAAAAAAAAAAAAGCAATAATAAAATAAAATAGAGTTTATTTTAAAAATTGCTTTGCAAACTCCTTTGGAGCACATCACTGCCTTATTGGATGAATCATATTTTTAACTTTCACTTCCCATCAACTGAAACATGATCTGTCAAGGAATTGATGGGCCCAGTTGACTGTAAATGAGTTTGCCTTTCATGCAGCGCTGTTCCGTCCGCTTGCCGCAGAAATGAGTCCAGGTCATTCCAATATATTTAATTAATTTTAGAGATAAAATTATTTTGCCCCATAACCGGAATGCTAATAGGGCTCATTGTAATGGTTCTGTTCAGGTTTGTTGGTTCGAAAATAAACGCCTTCATTTCAATATTTGCCTTTTGGTTGCAGCCCGTTAACCCGTCATACACCGTGGCCTGATGAACATCATGGCTTAATTGTAAGTTAATGTGCACGTAGCTTTTGTAAAGCAGATTTCTTTCTTAACTGTTAAGTTTTGTCCCCCAAATATACTCCTGAATTGGAGTTTCCAACAGAAGGATGGACTGGACTGACATAACTCCTACTTTTGAACATAATGGCTTCATTGGTGCCTTGACAATACAAATTTGAGCTGATTTTTGGAAGTTAGAATAAAGTAAGGAAAATGAATCTTCGCTCACTAGATCATAATTGGGGTATTGCGATTTTTGGAGGTGTACTACATCTGTAATGGGGAGAGGTTGCCAGTAGTAAGGGGGGGAGAATAGAACCTCTACAGAATGGAAGGCAGAACTAAAATCTGCATATTAATAGCTTTCCTGCCAGTCCTGCATAGATTCATTCTTAACATCTCAGATATATAAAGCTTAGTTCAAAATAAATTCCGGGGAACGTTCAACCTGATTGAATCTGCTGTAAGCTCTGTTAATATATTTGTTCGAGTCACTTGCACTCAAAAGCTTTTTAGACAGAATATCACTTTTTTATATTATTCATGGTAATGTAATTCCCCCCTTTAATCTCTTCAGGGTTTCCCATTAAGTCATGATATGCAGTTCAGAGAAAGTTGGATCGACCATTAATCACACTATCTGGACTTCTGTGTGTCTACTTTTTGTCCATCTCTTCAATCAGTCCCTTGGCAGCAGCAGCAAGACGTGGGGCCACTGTAGACCACGTGATCCGAGCGCGCTTGTCAGTAGATGGGGTGGCTGATCTGTAAGCCAGCTAATGGAAATCATTCTAGGCAAGGGAATAAAACCAAACAACATGAGCAAAATCACTAGGTATTATAGGAATCCAGTACATTCTAAATGACTTAATCCTACAGCTTGGATAGCAAGCCGAGGGGTAAAATGTACTTCCTAGATGACTTGAGTGATCCAAATGCCTACGATGTGTATATGCGTAAACCACGCAGGGCAAGACACCTGTCTGAGACGGGGGCTCATTAAGGCTCTTGCATTTGACCAGGCACAGTGCGTTTGTGGGGGCGGGGGCGGGGGGAGAAGGCAAAAAAGGGAAGGAGCAACTGAAATGTGTTTTTTCTTACAATCACAGGAAAAGCCCACATCAAAACACCAGATACATGGTACACATTCAAGAAATATTTGTGGTTGAATTCAGTTACCTGGTATATGTCTAATTTTTATTTAAAAAAGAATGTGAATCTTTAAAAGTTCTTTGACTTTCTCTTCTTCTCTAACCCCAAAGTAATAATTCACAAATACCATCACTAAAATGCTCTTATTTGATCATTTTAAAGCCAGCCTAAGGATTTGAGGTTAATAGGAACTAATTTTTGGCGTAGAACAAGTCAGCAAACTTTGTAAAGGGCCACTTAGTAAATATCTTTGGCTCTGCGGCCCGTGATCGTGATATCCATCACAACTGCTAAACTGCAAAGTTTAGCCATCGATAAAACAGCCATCGATAAATGTAAACAAGGAGAGATGGCTGTGAGTCAGTACAATTTTATTTATAAAAATGGGTAGTGGACTGGATTTGGCCTGTGGGTCATAGTTTGGTGGCCCCTGGAGCATGTGTTTGCAAGATGTAACTTCAAAAAATAATTTTTGTTTGAGTTTTGTTGTTTAAGAACATGCGATTTTCAATCTTGGATGAGTGCTTGATTTTATTTTTTTTTCTTTTGAATTTTCATTTCTTTCTGACATAACACAAAACCCCTGCTTTGGGATTTCTTGTTAACCGTGACACTTCTTGTGGAACATCTTACTCCTGGGCTCCCTGCGGGGAGCAGCGACAGAACTGGGATGGTTGGTTGGAGCCAGTGTGGACAGGATACTTTCCATGCTCCAGCAACAGGGGAAAACATCGAGAGTTTGGAGTAAGGATTTGGAACAAAAAACTGAAGGCTGACTTCATTTTTTTTTTTTTTTTTTTTAGAATAAAGAGAAAAGATGCACCTCCTCCCTTGGCTAGAGGCTCAGGTTTAATTGATGTATCTGTTGTGAGGGTGTGTCGTAAAGTCTTTTGAGGACAGATGCTGCATAGTTAGGCTTCTGAGTAGCAGACGATATAGTCCGTGATGAAGGCATTAAGGAATCATACTTTTGGTTTCAGAAGAAGCCTAAAGCAAACAAAAACCTCAGTCTTTTCCCTGGGTGTTACATAGGTGACTTGTCTTCTAAACATTTGTGTATCATGGTCTGAATTTTCCAAAGAGAAGAAAGGCTAGTGGTCATGTGAACCCCTATTTCTTTATTTATATTTAAAATGTTAACCCTAAAAATTGACCCAGTGTCGTAAGGAACCCGGAGATTGTTGCCCTGCTTTCTTGAAGACAGTGACATTCATTGTATTGTTGCAGGTGCACGAATGTTCCAGGGAGGCAGGGCTAAGGTGATCTGGTCTGTTCCTGTCACCCTTTCAAAGGGGAGGAATACCCCAAAGCTAGATGAATCCATGTAATAGCTGTTTGTTCCTGCAGCTCTGCTCTGGATGTGAATCCCATCAGTGGGAAGCAGGCACTTCCAGCCACCATGGCTCAGATCATCAGGGGTTGAGAAGCCCTTAGCACCCCATCCTCTGGTGAGGCTGCCATGAAAAAGCAGGCTGTCTCCTTCCACAAGACTGCCATGATTGCTGTGCATTTTATGCTCGAGATAAAAATCGGTGGAAGCCAGTTTCACCTTTCCCGGTCCACGGATAGGTACCCAAACAGGTGTCGTGTCAGCTGGATGGTTTCCAGTCCACAAAACCACCTCTTCTGCAAGAGGCAGCAAACACGGGAAGGCTGTCAGGGTTGAGTGGGAGAGGATTCCTCTCTGTGTTGCTAGAACCAGGTTCTATTGATGGCCGAGCCATTCTTGACTTCCTGATGTGCTTTCTTACCTGTTCCCCGGGTTGCCCTCTGGAAGGAAGATGATGGAGGGATCCCTGGTGGGGTGACCCACTGATCAAGGTACTCCTTAAGTAGACCCAGAATTTCACGTGGAAGTGTGACCTCCAATGGAAAGTCTGATTTGCCTAGCCCTGCTCCCTTAACCCCCCTCAAAAAAAGACCCTGTTCTGATGAAGCCCTCTTACCCTGTAAACTGTCATGTGAGTTACACAAAGCCATCTGCTTCCATCCAGGGTGTTTTATTTGGGATCCAGGAGGAGAAGGCGCATCTGTGCCCTCCATAGCATCTGAATCTTAATGAATAAAAGCACAGAGAGTTCTTTAAAAGGGAGCTGTATGGGTCTATTTATAGTTTGATAGCATTTTATCATCTGGCTCCACATTGGATGCCAAGTGTCAGCCATCCACGGAAGCGAACCTCTCTGCTGGTTTCCTGAGCAAGGTGGCTGTGGTCAGAGACACCGAACATGGAGTCTCCGTGGGCCCATCGCCTGCACATGCAGCCTCCGCCCCTGTCTCCAATGTGCATATCCCTTGGAAGTTTCTTCTGTAACTCTTTTCGTTGTTTGTCTTCCAAAAAGAAGAGCAGTTTTTAAGTTCCTTATCATTCATCCATTCTCTGTGTCTTCTTCAGCTCTTTTCCTGCTGCTCTTCTCCCTCCTTCCCTTCAGCCCACCCTTACTTCATCTCTCCTTCTCTTCCTGTTTGAATTATTAGCCAGTGTAGAGATCAGGAGACCTCTGTCATCAGAAGGGTGGTTTGTGGTACTCACAGATCCCAAGAGAATGGGGACCCACTGTGCCATGCAGCCACAGGGAGCAGCTCCAGAGGTGTTGAGGAGACAGGGGGAGATGGGAGCCTTTACTGTGGTTTCTACAGCAAGGAGGGCAGATAGGCAGACTTAAGATGGTTTGTATCATTTCAAGGGCTCTGGGACACAGGGGCTCTTTTTAGTTGCCTGGTATGTGTCCGTGGGGGTATCGCGACCGGTGAATAATGACCCAGAATGTGGGAGCCCCATAGTGGAGGTGGTGGGGGCATAGGCTCTGGAGTGGCTGGTTTGCATTTGTAAAGGACACTGTGAGTTGTTCCCTGTCTCTGACAATCAACTAACCCTGGAAGGGGTCTGCCCTTGAACCAAAGATCTCCAGGACCATCTTCTTTGTCTTTTAAATCAGCATTAAATGGGACTGTCCAGGACACTTAGGGCAGTGCTCTCCTCAGTGCACACAGATTTCATCATTTCTTCTCTATTTTTGAGTGACTCCCAGATTTGATGGGTTGCAGAAGTCCACTGCCTACCCAAAGCCTAGGACTCTGAGTGGTTGCCCTGTGCATTGTGATGACAGAAGTGGGACCTAATGCAGGAGAACATCCGTGGATTGCACAGAATTTGTAATCCTTACCCAGGCATTAATTTTGCTGCGTAGGCAGCCTCTTCTCCCACAAAACACTGAGTAAGAAGAAAAGGGGCCCAGAGCACCCAGCAGGGCCTGGCTGACAGCTTGTGGCCCCCTTGCCATCGAAGGTTCTGAGGAAGGTGAAGACAGCAGCAGCAGTGGAGGAGAATCTGGAAGGAGCACTTTGCGTGGCGCACTTTCCTCCATCCTTCCCTCTCTCCGTGCCTCCTTCCTCCTCCCGCTCTGCTCTGCTCTCTTCTTCCTTCTCTCTCTCCTTCCTCCTTCCTTTTCAGTAATTTTTAATTATAAACATAGTTAATCCTATGATTGTGCAAAAAAATTTTTAAAAACCAAAAGCCTTCTGGCTTTTTATGATCCTCTGGAGCCATGCATATTTCTAAATTTAAATTCACTTTCCGACCCTATCTGGGGAGAGGAAGTATTTTTTAGCCAAAGCCAGAAGAAAGGGAAGACATTCCCTTTTAATCTCTTGCCCATCATTCAAAGCGTGTTTTTTCTTAGTATTGTTCATTTGATGCAATCATTGTTGAATATTGTGAAGCATCAAGAGCTGGAGCTTTGGATGGTGTGACTTTGGGCAGATTACTTTTTCTCTCTGTACCTCAGCTTATTCTTCTGAGTAATGGGAATCATAGCACTATCTACATCTCAGAGCTTTTGTGAGCAGTCCTCAAGATAATGTGTAAGAGGGGCCGTTAGGCACTTCATGCTGAAGGAATATCCCATCTTCCTGCCAACATTCCCTTCACTCCTGAACGACCTTATTCCTCACCTGCATTAGGCAAAATGGGGCATATTTTCTCTTTGGAATAGGGAGAAGAAAAAATCTCACAATTTCAAAGGGCTTTACGTTTGGAGTGATTTTCCTAGAAACTTCAGGGAAGCCTCCTGTTTGGACATGGCCCACAACTACTAGAGGAAGACTCTTCTGAGCATTGCCAAGGAGAAAAATGAGAATGCCAGCTTAAATAAATGTTATCCCAATCTCTGCAGAATCGCGATGGGTCTGATTTTTTAAAGTGTTGGCTTCAGGGTATTTATTATTCAGCGATAATAATAAATCGCTGCTTATGAAATCCGGGGACTCGAGTGTCCTGGAGGGAGGAAGCAAAGTGCAGAGAGACGAGCTTCGAGAGGCAGAGGTCCAGCCAGACCCGGGCTATTAATCATCGCCCTCCATTATTTCCTGAAGATTCATTCATTGTTCCGTAGGTACCTAGAGGGTCAATTAGAGACCACAGACGGGCTTTTTCAAAGACACAGGAGGGTCAATTAGGCCCTCCTTATAATTTTCTGCTTTAACAGCAAATGCCGGCCTATTGCAAATCAGATGCAAGGGAGTTTGGAAATAAACAGGATACTTTCCCTCCTCCTCCTTTAAAAAGAAAGAAAGGAAAAAAAAGACTCTGCAACAAGATGTGGAGGTGATCAGCTCTTGGTAACATATGGCTTGCTGTCAGACTCCGGTTCAAGTGAGGTAGAGGGGATCTTATCATCGAGACTTGTGGGGAGCGGACTTCTTGTGGGGTCAGAGCACCAGGAACGCTCGGGGAATTTCTATGATGGAATGGTCTGTTCCCATCTTTGAGGTGATTCATTTATCTCGGCTACGATTGGAACTACACTGGTGTGAGGGTACGATTATAAAGTATCCGAAAGGATGCCTGAAATCAATGGAAGCAGATACTCACACCAACACACGGTGGGTCCCCGCTGCCCACCACATGTTTGGGACCGATTCTAACTCAACGCACAGAACTACTGTTGGGCATGATACTGATTTTTATTCGTTTTCCCTGGGATTGGTGAATAAAGTTTAAAACACATTACAATAAAGTCAGAGGAGGAAGGGAGTTGTCCTACGTGATGGAAATATGAAAGGAAGATTGTCAGAAGTCCAGGTACCCCCTCTTCTCCTACGATTTCTAAGTGGCTCGCTAGATTTTAACTCCGCCTGTTCTGAACTTACGAACCTTGTTAATGGACTGAAGGATGTGTTCCTGCTCTGCTTCGGGATCCTGTTCTACCTCTCTACTGTCAAATAGAGATCGGAAGGAAAAAAAGAAATACTTTTAGTGTGCAAAAAACCAATTCTAACTCATGAGATTTTTGTTTGTTTGTTTGCTTGATTTTTTTTTTTTTTTCTGAAATTTCACTGCTGCTTCCAAGCCCCAGATTATCTGATGTATGCAGATGTTTGTTGAGAGCTGGCTAATGTGCAGGCACTATTCTAGATCCTGGGGAGCCAGCAGAGAATAAGGGAGGCAAAACCCTTTTCAGTTACAGAATGTTAGAGCCCAGCCTCCATGGCTGCTTTTATGTTCAGCTTATGCGTATCCTGCATGATTTTCAAGAAAGGAATTAGGATGGAAGCTGGGCAGGGAGAACTTGTATCTCCTGGAGCCTTTGCTAAATCCACTGAAAACTGTCCCATTTTTTTCATTTCCCTGTGAAGAGGACATAAGTGTGCATTTCTTTAGGGCCAGGGATTTGCCTATTTTGCCCACTGCTGGGTTTTCTGAGCCTGGAACGGTACCTGGCATGTGGTAGGTCCTCAGTGAGTATTTGTTGACTCCATGAACTCATGGTCGGTGGGTGGGGGTGGGGGAGGTCATTCTGAGGAGCTTGCCTTTCTCTCAGCCCCCGAGCAGCTCTGGCCCCTAGCTTCTGCCATCTCCCTGGGATCAGCTTTTTAAATTCCCCACATTTTTGCTTTCTGATCAAAGGCAAGAAAATCTCCTCGCCCTTGCCCCCCCATCCCCTCATTTCCAACTCCCACCCCCAAAGTTGCCAATATGTGGCCTGCAGATGTCTTTCCTTGGGACTGCTGGGTTTTTGTTTCCTTCATGAAAGAAGTTAGTTGCCAACATTTTACAAATTGGGAATCTTTACGTCACAATAGGGATTTCCTGCTTCTCTTGAAAAAGCAGAGCTGGTATCATTTGCCTGTGCTTCCTAGTGGTGGCAGTGGGCTGGATTTGAGCTAGGCTGCCCCTCTCTAGCCTGGATATATGTCCGCTTGCTTTCCATGGGGCTATGAGGTCCACTTCACTGATGGAAGCTTCCTGGCCTCGTAGGAGTTGGAGTCTGTAGCCCCTGTGTGGCAGTGACAGTAATCCATGAACCTGCCCATTCACACCCTGGCCATCTGGAGAGCCTCTCACAGCCCTCCCTGACCCCATGCTTCTGACGCATTGAGCTGCCTGCCATCTTGGCTCCCTGGTCTCAGACCTGATGGTATCCTGAAAGGCCTGGCTTTATTTGTATAGATCCTTCTACCTAGAATGCTCTTTTTTCCTTTTTTCAAAGTAACTTTGACTCTTCCAGGAGGCTTGCCTAAACCCTAGGTCCCCCTTTCCCCATAAGCTTTGCATGTGGGTTGGGTATCCCTTGAACCTCCATTGTTCTCATAATGTCCTCTGCAACCATGATTGTATTGTGGCTATTCACTACCCTGCCAACCACCCAAGACTGTCATCCCCATAATAACAAGGACTTTGTTGCTCATGGTCACATCCTGGCCATCCAGATGAAGTCTGGCCCCTTAAGGAGAGGACATGTGGATCTGGCTGGCTAGAGCCTAGCATGGGAAAGGGAAGATGACAAGACTAGACAGGTAAACAATGCTAATGTCCCCAGATGCATTGGGAGTCCCAGCAAGATTCTGGATCTTCATGGCAACTGAAAAGCTCTGGGAAGGTTTATGAATATCGCAGTACCCCGCACGTAATAAGGGGACTGCATGTGCATTTAGAAGAAGCACTCCGGCTTTAGTGAGAAGGATGGAACTTGAAGGGGCAGTCTGAGCCAGACATTGTGGAGGTCAAAGCCAGAGAAGGATGTGGAAGTAAGGCGAGGCTACTGATCAAGTGCAAGGGGGCAAGTAGATGGACATTCTACTGCGAGGAGTGGGGGAGGACGGCATTATCTAGCCAATGAATTGATAAGAATGACTTCATTCCATTTACTCCCTTCCCCCAAGCATCACCCGTATCACCTTGGTAATACAGCCTCTTATGAAAGCCCGCAAGAGAGCAGAGGCTCTGAGCACAGCTTGTGATTTTAAAGTAGGACTATTAGCAAACATGCACTGGTTTGGTTTTTAGTGTGCATGTATTTTTGTGTATTCCACATGGATTCTCTTTGGCTTTCTTTTCCTTTTTTTTAATCCTCTTCCTTAAGGGAAACCCCGTCTTTGTAGTTGCTTCTTGGTAGAGCGTTCTAACTAATGACTTTAATCGTGTGAATGTATAGCAGAAATGGACAAGAAAATCCTCAGCGCATTTATCTTTCAGACCCCAAGTGTATGGGCACAGGACCACAGCTTCCACCTTTTTCCCCATTATTTCATACCTCACCTCAATTTATGACTTGGCTTATGGTCTGTTGCAGAAAGCCTTGCTTCCCAGCTTCCTCCTGAATCTACGTTTTTTGATTTTGTCTAAAATTCCCAGGTCTCGAGAGTTTGCTGTTATAATGCTTCAGAGAAATTAGTGACATTGAAGGATTCTCATCTTTTTATGTGGAATTTTGGTTATAGGAAGAAATTCACAAAGCCTTTTTCTTTTTTGTCACCTGTGCAGTTCAGGAGATTATATTAGATGATATCGGATGCGAAAAATATCCCTGGTAGGGCTTTTCTTCATGTAGTAGCTTAGAATAAGTCATGTCACCAAAATAGGATGCCTTTTGTAGAAACAGTTCTGAGCCCTGTTTGGTCTGAAAGTTTTCTTACTTTGTGTAAGACGTGGCATAGAAAAACCATTGCAGTAGCTGTAGGTCTAGATTCTCTGCCAACGCTCTCATATGACGACCACGAGTAATACTAGTGCTAAATATTACTTTGGAACTAATTCTTTAGTAATTGACTAAAAAAAAAATCCAGACAACTATTGTGCATGAATTGCTCTGTTAAGAATTTTATCCTCTGCGTGTGTAATGACTGTGAAAGCTGAAGAAGGAAATGAAGGAAGGTTTTTATTTTAAAGCTGTGTTGGTTTTCCATTGCCACGGAACAAATGATCCCAGAGCTGCTTAAAACCACACCCATTTATTAGCTCTTGGTTCTGTAGGTCAGGAGTCTGGACACAGTGTGACGGGTTTTCTGCTCAGGGTCTCACAGGACAACTTCCAGGTGTCAGTTGGGGCTGTGTTCCTTTCTGGGGGTCCTGGAGAGGAATCCACTCCTAAGCTCGTTCTGGTTGTGGGCAGAACTCAGTTACTTGCGGCTTTTAAGATGGGGCCCTCCGTCGATGTCCTCTCTGTCACCTGCTGGTCACTCCCAGCTCCTAGGGGCCACACACATTCCTTGCCCTGTAGCCCTCTCCTTCCCCAGGGTCATCAACAGAAACTGTCTTGTGCACTGAATCTTCTCCATCCTTGGTATTTCTCTTTCTCTGAATATGACCTCTAGACCCATATTTAATAGGCTTACATGATTAAGATAGTCTCCTTATCTTAAGGTCTACTTCTTGGGAGCCTTAATTAACATCTGCAAAAATCCCTTCCCAGTGGTACCTTGATTCATGATTGATGGGGTAGCTGAGAAAGGTCAGATGGACACCAGGGCCGAGGTGTCTTGTGGGCCACCTTAGGATTCTACCGACCAAAGCCACTTTATTTTTTAATAACTGAAAACAAAGCCTACATCTTTGTAGAGACTTTTTTCAGATGTAGAAAATGTTGTCTAAGGGAAAAGGGGTACTTGAGGAGGATAAAAAACACAGAGAAAGGAAGTCTAGGTAGACCCGCCAGGGCAGAACCAGATTTGATCAGGGATGGCCCTGCCTTCCCTTGTGAGATAAGCACATGATTTTGCCTGAAGAGGCAGAGCGGGAGCTTGGAGAGAGGGGTTATGTGGCTTCGGATCTTTAGCCATCAGCAGATGGGGCTGAGTCAGAAGAGTTTGATCTCTTGTATCACCTGATTCAACTCATTATCTTCCCATTGCCTTGATTTCCCCACCTCACATTGCTTAATATTCAGATCACCAAATGAATAAGCAGCAGTAAAGGGCTGTCCCACAGTTAGCTGCATTCAGGCATACAGTAGGCACTCAGCACACGTCCCTCCCACTGTCCTCCTCTCTGGATAGTGTCACATCAGATTAGATGGCAAACCCCAGATTTGAACCAGGCACTCTGGAAGCCACGGCTTCTTAAATTCTTCCACGGGGAATGGGGGCGAGGCCCTGGAAGAGCCGGGAGCATTGCCTCAGTTGCCTGCTGCATGCACAGAATTCCTCTGCAATCTCATTTGATCTCAAAACCCATGCAAATTCTGCATTCTGATTCCTGAGATAGCCACGTTGTACTGCTAGAAGAACCAGTGTTTGAATCACTTAGTGGTTATGTTCATACCCCGGGGCACATGCACTTTGCTAGGGCCAGGACTAGGCAAGCGCCAGAGTCACGTGCTCCCTGTCCCCACACCCAGGTTTGTACAAGCGCCATCGTGTACGTGCTAGAACTACAGCTCATGTGGCTGCTTCACTGGTTGTCCCTGGGGCATATCACACACCATCACGAGAGGCCCGGCAACCAGGGGGCAAGTCAAAGGTGCCTTCTTTTATGCCCATGTGCCCACTGATAAGCTGGTCATTCCATCGAAGGGGTGTAAGTGTGCACGCCACGCTTTGCAGTCTTCATCACAGGCAAGTGGAAGTGATGGCTCGTCAGTGTCGTAACAGAAGAGCACGCGTCTGTCTTGGATGTTGTGATCATATCACGCAGCCCGGGAGCCACAGCCAAGGAGCTGACACACAATCGGTTAATGACATGAGGACACCACCAGCAAACTCTCCAGCTCTGCTCCATACCCAGGCACGTGCCGGCGCAGAGTCCTCTGAAAAGGAGTACAGATGTTCTTTTTTCCCTTCTCTTCCCCATCCCTCCCCCTCTCTTTCTCTCTCTGCACCCACGGCGCTCTGCACTTCAAGCTAAATATAATGTATCTGATTTCCCATCATACATACTAATCAGGTTTGAAAGTTGTCTTGTGAGACTTTAAAAAGCTAGCCAAGAGCAGTACGATTTCTCCAAAAGGATGTCTGCAATCAAGGTGATTACGTGGGAAAATAAATCATAATTTATATTGCTGAAAATGGCAATTGCAAAACACTCTGACAATACTTCTCATTCAGTCTATTTTCCCGTGAACGGGGCTAAGTGCGGCCCTTCCGAAACGTTCCCTTTATTTATTTATTTATTTATTTTTAAGGTGCCAAATACCATGGAAGCAATTTCAATCTCAGGGCAATGTGGGGCGCCTCAGGGACAGAACCGCCAAGCATTAATGCCAAAAAATTGGACCACCCCCATGTTGAAGAGAGAGTTCAGAGATACTCTGTATCTCGGATACATGTGCACATGTGTGTGAACACACTTGCTTCGATTATTTTTGTATAGAAAAAGAGCATTTTAGAACCAAAGGATTTTAGGAGGCTACCCTCCTCTGCCCAACTGCCTTTGGGTGAAACTACCATAAATCATCCAAGCGAACTGATGAATGAGGGGATTGGGTAATATCCCTTGGCACTGGGAACTATGTCTCAGTGTGTCCTGCTGGACAGATGTTAGATCCACCAAGGCTAACACTCAACGCCTCTGGCACATGACAGATATGATCACCAAGTCTTCCCTCTCCCTTGGACTGTGATGCCCTAAACCCCACCCCTCCAAAGGCAGGGTCTGTTTCACCCCTTAGAGGCGGAACCACCTGGCTGACAGAGGACACCTGCCCAGCTGAGCCCAGCCCAAACTGCTGACCCACCAAATCACGGGCTAAAAATAAGTAACTTGTTTTTAGCCACTAGCTTTGGAGATTTTTTTTTTTTTTTTAAACAGTACAAATTAGCAGAGACAGTACTTCCACATCTGACTTTTCACAAGCTAGTGGAAAGCTGTGGGATAACTAGTAGTCCACCCTTTCTTCAGGGGTAGGCCTGGTATGTGGGAGGCTATAGTTAGATGGTGAATGAACGCCTGTTGATGCCCCAGAGCCAGTGTTTTCTATCTCGGGACGGATGTCAAGAAGTTGAGGGTAGTGGCGGATCTGGTCCCTCTCTCGTGAGGATCAGGCAGGAGGGTCCAAGGAAGGACAGGGAGTGGCTGGTAGGGCATGGAATGCTCAAGGGTGATGTTTCTCTGAGTTCTCATGACAAGAAGAGCTGTACTTAGCCAAGACAACCAATTTCTTTTTAAATGACAGTATCATAGCCCATAGTATTTCCTTATTTGCTCTGGCCACCAGGGAACTCAAAGCCAATGTTTTAGCATACTTTCCTCACTTTCAACACAGTTGTAGGACCGTACAGTACCTCTTTGGGAACAAACATCCCCTCTCACTTCATCTTAGTGTTCTTCTTTCTTTTTCCTGATTTTTTTTTTAATCTCTTTTTCCTCCTCCTCCTTTTCCCTCTCTTTTTGTTCCCTCCTCTTCTCTCTTTTATAGCTCTTCCTTATTGTTTAAAGGCAGTATGTATTCATGTATAATATTTTATTTATTTATTTTAAAGATTTTATTTATTTATTTGACAGAGAGAGAGAGATCACAAGCAGGCAGAGAGGCAGAGAGAGAGAGAGGAGGAAGCAGGCTCCCCACTGAGCAGAGAGCCCGATGCGGGACTCCATCCCAGGACCCTGAGATCATGAGCCGAGCCGAAAGGGAGCGGCCTAACCCACTGAGCTACCCAGGCGCCCCATGTATAATATTTTAGATCTCCCTTCCTTTTAAAAATTTTTAAAAATTTTTTATTAGCATATATTGTTAGCCCCAGGGGTACAGGTCTGTGAATCACCAGGTTTACACACTTCACAGCACTCACCATAGCACATACCTTCCCCAGTGTCCTTAACCCAACCACCCTCTCCCTACCCTGCTCCCCCCAGCAACTCTCAGTTTGTTTTGTGAGATTAAGAGTCTCTTATGCTTTGTCTCCCTCCCAATCCCATCTTGTTTCATTTTTTCCTTTCCTACCCCCCAAACTCCCCACTCTGCCTCTCAGATTCATCATATCAGGGAGTAGATCTCCCTTTCTTTTCAACAACACAGAGATGAAAACAAGAAAAACAGATACACATGATGTTGTTCAGCTCTGGGACCTAAGAGAGGAGTCTAGGCAGGTTCCTGCATTGTTCCCTTCCCATCATCTCCAAGTAGGGGGAGCATTGCCTTGTCTTTCCATGCATTCGTCAGCGGCGGAGTGCAGAGCAGGACCGTCTTACACTCTGGAGTCAGCGAGCCGTGTTGCGTTTGAATTCTGACTCCATCGCTGTGTCCGTTTCCTTTTGCTGCTGTAACAAATTGCCAAAGACTTAGGGGCTTAAAACATCACAGATTTTTCATCTTACAGTTCTGGAGGATGGAAGTCCCTACTCTGTCAGCGGGTCTGGGTGTCAGCGGGTCTGGGTGTCAGCAGGGCTGGGTCCTTCTGAGCCTCCAGGGGAGACACCGCCTCCCGCCATGTTAAGCTCCTCCAGCCCTCCTACGTTCTTTGACCCCAAAGACCCCCCACTGCTCCATTTTCCAGGACAGCAGCATGGCATCGTCCCGCCTCCCTCCCTGACTCGGCTTCCCTCATCACATTGGCCTCCCTCCCTCTGACCTGCCTGCCTCTTTCCGAGAAGGATCCATCATGTGATTGTGTGGGGCACACCTTGGTCATCTAGGATGATCCCACCATCTCAGAATCCGTCAGGACACCCGTAAATATCCCCCTTCCCATGTAGGGTGATAAATTCACAGGTCCCGGGGATTGGTCTGAGAGAAATATTATTCTGCCTATTCCAGTGGCTAATTCTCAGTTTTCCTCATCCAGGCGGCAGAGGCAACAATATTCTACAGGCTGTTAGGCAAGTGGAAACATGAGCTTTATCAAAGGGGGTCACGCAGAGGTTGGGGTCTCCCTCATAAACTGTCCTGGGCCCCTCCTCCACACCACAGTGGGGTGTGCCTGTTATCTTTTCAGCCAAACAGGATTCATTGAATGGAGACTTACACACCCGTCATCATCCTGCTATGCCTGGGCTACCATGGCCAGGCACCACAGTCGGTTGTTCTAACAACACAGACTTCCTGCTTACAGTCTGGAAGCTGGAGGTCTAAGATCAAGCTGGTGGCAAATTCCTGTCTGGTGAGTCCGCTTCCTGGTCTCAGGTGGCCGTCTTCTCACTGTGCTGTCACCTGGAGAAAGGAGGAAAGGCTCAGGCCTCTCCTTCTTCTCGCAAGGGCACAAATTCCCTTACGGGGTCTCCATACTCATGACGTTGTGTAAACCAGGTCACCTCACAAAGGTCGCCCCTCCTCATACCATCACAGTGGGGGTTAGGGCTTCAACATAGGAATTTGGGGGGCACACGGACTCTCTGTTCATTAGCAGCCATCTTGCATCTCTTCCTAGTGATTCTAACATAGCCCCTGTGGTGGAGCCGCTGTGGTGTCAGAACCAGGAGAGAGCCCTGTGGCTTTCCCGGGTCTGCCAGGACCCAGCCGTGCTGACTTGGGCCTGTGGCTTCTCCTCACCAGCCTCCTGTGGCCTTGTCTGTAAAACATGAGGCCTAAAATATCTCCGTAGCAGTAGGGTTCTGAGAACCACGTGAAACCCTCTGCGCCAGGGCTTTCTGTCACCACAAACCTGGGGGCCCATGTGAGTGCTGGGCAGCTGCCAGAAGTCATGGTTCCCACCTCCCCAGCCTAACCTCCACAGGCAAATGCATCTTAGAGGATAGTTTTCAGCAGCCAAGTGCCCTTAGCAAGTGGGGAGTCTCAGTGGTACTCCCATGGGTTTTTACTTCCCCTCCTCTAATCCCTGCCTCCGAGAGGAAACAGTTAATTGAACACCCGTGGCATACTGGGAATGTGCAGATGGCTTTCTGCGCTTCATTTTAGTTTTCAGTCAGAAGGATCTTGACTCTCTTCAGTTTACAGTTGAAGGGATTGAAGATCAGAGGGACATGTCTCTCGGTGGTAGTAGTGATGGTGTTGATGCGGATCGTCTTAGTTATTAAAACCCCAGCAGCTACTAGAGTTCTCCTTGCAGAAGCTCACATTGTGGTGTGGCCTCTGTGTGAGGACATGGCGCTAGAGTTAGACATTCATTATTCATTCACCCACCCTCCTACCCCCGCAGAGGTAAGTGTTTCAGACAGAGCCTCACTCCGGCCCCAGGATTCTCTTGAGCCCCACCTTGTCCAGGGCATGATTGGCAGAGGCCCAGTTTGAGTCCCCGTCTCCTGCCCCTTTTGCAGGACTTGCTGGCTGCCCAGGCCTGTGTCTCCTCTCCCACTGCCAAGAAGTGGCGTTTATTTTGTTCTCAAAGATCGTCGAGCTCACCTGCTCCCTACCATCCCAGATGCATATTTTTTTTTAAAGATTTTATTTATTTACTCAATAGACCAAGATCACAAGTAGGCAGAGAGGCAGTCAGAGAGAGAGGAGGAAGCAAGCAGGCCTCCCACTGAGCAGAGAGCCCGATGTGGGGCTCGATCCCAGGACCCCAGGATCACGACCGGAGCTGAAGGCAGAGGCCTTAACCCACTGAGCCACCCAGGCGCCCCCCAGACAGATATCTATATATATATATTTTTTTTTTTTTTAAATTTTTTATTTCTTTTCAGCGTAACAGTATTCATTGTTTTTGCATCACACCCAGTGCTTCATGCAATCCGTGCCCTCCCTAATACCCACCTGGTTCCCCCAACCTCCCACCTGCCACCCCTTCAAAACCCTCAGGTTGTTTTTCAGATATATTTTTAAAGGGTAGCCTTTGCTGTGAAACTAGGACCAAGGAGAACCAACCTGCCCCCCTACCCCCAACCAACCCCTGACCATGGAAACTTCCACCTGGCCCACCGGCCTCTGTGGCTGAGTCAGGGGAAAGAAAAGAAGAAAGTTCGGTGAAGCTTCCCGTGGGTGGTCACGCCCAGGGCCCATTACCGGGCTGGAGTGACAGAGTGTGGCCCGCCTGCGGCTCATCCCGTGTCTAATGGAACAGAAGCGAGCTCCTTACTGCTCTTCTTTCTCAGTGGCCCGTCCGGGGCTCTGCGAGGTTTATTAATCTTAGCGTCTAACGGAAAATGTGTTGCCATGTCAAATCCAGAGCCACCGTGCCTGCTCGGAGGCCTGAAGGCGGCAAGAGTCTTTGTCTTATTTACAAGCGGCAGAAGAGCGCTGTCGTAAAAATCCGCACGGAATCTGAAAGTGTACATTAATGCATGTGACCAGATGGTCCTAAAACATGCCACTTTAACCAAAAATCATCCTCTGAAAAACACTTCTGAAGAACATTGACTGTGCATAATAACTGCCTTGAGTAGAGCCATAATTTTAGAAAATGTACGAGCTACGGGATGAAGATGAGGGAGGAAATGGTTTCTCCTTCTCATCACAAGGTCCCTCCGAATGCCTACTCGGAGGGGAAAAAAAAAGAAAGAAAGAAAGAAAGAAAAAGAAAAATTCACCCAATGCGAGGAACCGTGGCAATACTTAGACCATTTAGAATCACTGTGAGTTATTACCCAGAAATTGCTAACCACTGCTTTCTAAGTTCTATATTAAAAAAATAAGAAGCAGCTTCCAAACTCTGAAACTCTGGAAGCAACCAGCTGTTAGTTCCATGTCACAGTCTTCATACTGGTGTCTCCAACTGTATGCTCAGGTTCGTTTTCTGCTTGTGTCTCACAAGTTTGAAGGGCCATCAGTCGAAGCGTCTAATAATCCTAACACTGCTGTACTTACACTTGAGGTCTTATTATCTTCCCCTTAGCTATGTAAACAGATGAATAACCTGCTTTGGATCTGCACACACAGCGCTTGCCGAAGACCCCGGGCACGATGGATGGGAGGCATCCTATGTCAGCCTCTCAGCCTTGTGCATTAGTGGGGAGGGGAGAGCGTCCCAGATAAGCCATCACGGAGCAGGGGAGGGGGGTTACCACACAGGCCGCTGGATCTGCCTTAGCAGCCCTCAAGTTTGCAAACCATTGTTTAAAATTGGGAGAGGCCTTGGGACTTTCTTAAAAAGGAATCATGTGAGCGGCAATGTGACTTTCCTTAACCAAAAGGTACTGTTGCCCACCAGAAAGAGTCAGAAAAACGCTTCATTGTCTCTCTGTATTGTGTTAAGACAAATGGGTGCATTTTTGTTGCATTAAAGCATTATTTTCCTGGTTTTTTTTTAAAGATTTTATTTATTTATTTGACAGAGAGAGATTACAAGTAGGCAGAGAGAGAGAGGAGGAAGCAGGCTCCCTGCTGAGCAGAGAGCCCGATGTGGGACTCGATCCCAGGACCCTGAGATCATGACCTTAGCCGAAGGCAGCGGCTTAACCCACTGAGCCACCCAGGCACCCCTATTTTCCTGTTTTTAAGACTCCTGTTTCACATCGCTGTTCAGATTCGACATCCACATTTAAGTTTGCTTAAAAGTATTACCACTTTTGTTGATATTCACCTGTATACTTTTCAGTGGGTCTTATCTTCTCATTCATAATATACCTTTCCAGGAGCAGTTGGAAAAAAGGAAAAAAAGGGGAAAAAATGTTAAATGTTAATGATTTCTTTCCTAACTGCAATTTTGTCAGCTCCGTTTTGTACATATATGATTATGAAGCAATTTGCATGAAATTTACACCTTTTCAAATTTTGAAAATTGCCTTGTTGAAAAGAATCCCTGCGCTTCTCAATACCGCACTGATTAATCACGGTTATAGAGTAGACATAACATTTTTATTAAACTCTCAGTGAGCAGGAAAATTAGCACTTCCTGCAATAATGATACTAATTTCATTAGTGAATGTTTTCATTTGTAAAGTGCCTCTTCCTTATCTTGAACCTTTTATCCTCTTCTTATTGACCAAAGAGAGGGCATATCTTTGGGAGCTGGTAATAAACCATATTCCCAGTACAATGCGACCCCATCGACAAGCTACTGCTTCTAGCCAATGATCTTTTTTTGATCATAAATATCCATCGGTACCTTTTATCATATGGGGCTCTCTGAGCTTTCTTTTTGAATTTCAAATATGGTGAGATAGTGTCCATCCTTAAGAGCTTGCAATGGGTTGGTTGTTGGCCAGATCAAACCTCCGAAACTATCAGGCAGGGGTATAAAGAAAATTATTGATTTTCATATAACCTCTTCACTGAATGCTTAGGATGAAAGGGAAACGGGAAGGAATATAGGAAAGGCTCAGGGTCCTGCTTGACTTTCTAGAATTTGAACTTCACAAGCAAACTCATGTGGACACTTGCGAGGTGGAAATGAAGTCTGCTGGGAATAGGGGCCTGGGGTCCAGGTGTTTTATTTACATACAAACCCGCATAGACGTCTCCAGTTCTGCCGCAAAGTTCTTTCTGAAACGTGCGGTTAGATGAACCATTGCAATAATTATTTATCATCGTCTTCCTTGATGCCAGGTTTGATTTATGGTACCAAGGACACACAGGTGAACCCTCAAGGAAAGCCAGGTGCCTCCCCTCACAAAGGTGTGACATTCCAAGGGGGGAGCCAATAAGAGACAAGTAAGCAGCTGGATAAAATATATTCTGGTCACGATACATGTTCAGAAAGAAGCAAGGAAAATGGTGTGTTCGAGAAAGGAAGGTCAGGAATGGGGAGGGCACTGTCTCTGGAAAAGATGGCCGGGTAGCCTTGAAGTTGAGGCTTCAATGATGAGAAGGAGCCAGTAGTGGAAAGAGCCAGAGGAAAAGTGTTTTGGGCAGAAGGAACCGAGACTGAAAATGTGCCCTGTCAAGGCAAACGCTATGCGTTGTTGAAGAGATAGCATTGACCAGAGGGTTTGTTCATGTGCCCTGTGATTTTTAAATTTAGAATTGAGGTCTGTGCTTGATGTGAAATATTGATCCTTTCTTCGTGTCTTCAGTGCATTGGGAAAGCTGTATGTATTCAAAGTGAAAGAGAATCATCCATTTCTGAACACCCAGTGGGGGAATAAGGGGCAGTGGCAGCACAGGAACACAAGTGATTTTTCTCTTTGTGTGTCAGGGGATTTTTGTTGTTCTTGTTATTGTTTGTTTTTGTTGGCTTTCTTTTTTCTTTTCTTTCTTTCTTTTTTAATTTTTGTTCTTCTTTTAATTGATCAGATGGCTTTTTAAGTGCCAGTTGTGGTAGAAAGGAAATGACTCCTTCAAGGCCATAGTGCCAATAGACTGAGGAGGGGGCAGGATTAATCACATATGACTGAACTTTCCCAGTAAAATATATATATTCATTGGATGCATTATGCTTTGATGTCACTAATAACTTCATGGGTTTATGTCTTATTTTGTCAACTGGTATATATAGATTTTAAATGGCAGTAACTCTCTTATAACTCTGCATGTCCTGAAACTATCATGTCATTGAAAACATGCTCAAACTCATCAGTAAACAGATGTTGCAGTGAACACAAAAATGAGAACTTACTTTACACTCATCAGATTGGAAAAACAAAAAACAAAACAAAACTAAGTACCTGGCAATACCAAGTATTGGCAAGGATATGAAGTAACAGGAAATTTCATACATCACTGGTCAGAGTATAAATCAATAAAACCATTTTGGAAAATATTTTGGTGTTACCCAGTAGAGTCATACATAAAGCTATTCAGTTTCACGCCTATGGACCTGTCTTTGAGAAACTCTTGAAAACTAGAAAAGTTCAAGAATGATTCTGGCACATTATTTTTATGAAAGCAAGAAACAGAATTCTCCAAATAACATCCATAATCAAACGGGGGAAATTGAAGGTGGTACTGTATATTCACTAGAGTAGAACACCAGTTAGCAGTGAAAATGAATGAATGTATTCCCTTAACCTGAGTCAGCATAGAAGAATCTTGAAAATACGATGTGGCATTTTAGAAACAGTTACATAGATTACAGACACAGTGTGACTCAACTTATACGAAGACCAAGATAGAGGTTAAACTAAGCTAGTGCTTAGTGCTGAGCTAGTGCTTCTCCAGGTATGGAGCTGGGTGGGTAGGCGGGCTAGAGAAGAAGGGAGAGGGATGACCTGGGGAGGGTATGTGGGAGAAGTATCGCAAAGTTCCGTTTCTCAAGTTGAGCAATCGGTGGAGAGGTAGTCGTTCTCTTTACCATTGTTTACAATATACATAAATTACTTATATGAACTCTTTTATTATGTGTGCACATTGTATAATATTGAAAGATTAAAAATACTCTGGTACCTTGAAACTGAATTAAGGGTCAGATGCTTGGCTCCTGTGTTTTTTTTGTTTTTTTGTTTTTTGTTTTTCTACTTTTGAGCCTTGACCCCCTGTGAAGTCTTGCCTGATGCAAAAATGGGAGAGTGATAATGCCCCACGTGTCTTGAATTTCTCCATACTCCGAATCCATCTTATATGTCAGACAGGTGTTTCAAAAACACAGTCTTTACCGTGTCGATCATCCTTTCAAAAACAATGGCCCCCATCGCCTCCAGGACTGAGCACACAGTCCTCAGCCTGTCAGTTCTTTTGCCAGTGGTTTCTCTGACTCACCAGTTTTTTTCGTCATTTCAGTACATTTTCTTGTATATAATTCTGTGGCCAGCCATCAGACAGAGTAGTAGCCTGCAGCAGTGAACCATTAACCCATGACTTTGGTCAAGCGCATCTGCTTCCTGTCCCTCCAGCAACATCTGCTCATTCTCGTACACACTCCGCGCTCTCTCCTTGTGCATCGTTTATTATTCCACAGTTTCTGTAGGTCGGGTGTTTAGGCGTCTCTTAGCTAGGTTTTCTGCTTAGAGTCTCACAAGACCACAGTCATGGTGACAGCCAGGCTGTGTTCTCATACAGAAGCCCGAGTAGGGAAGAATTGGCCTCTAAAGTTACTTCCTCACCTTTGAGGTCACAAAGGCTGGTTCCTGGCCTACTTCATTTTCTTGCAGCTGGATGATTCAGGGCCTCTTGCTGGCTGTCGGTTGTGGCTGGAGGCCCCCTGAGCTCCGAGAAGCCACTCGATGGGTCCTTACCACCTGGGCTTTCCCAGTATGACAGCCTACCTCATCAAGCCAGCAAAGAGAATCTAGAACAAAGGTTGGCTGGAAAAAACACAATGGGGTCACAAGAGTAACACCCTATCCCCTTCCAGGGGCTAGAAGCACCTCGCAGGACCGGCCCACACTCAGTGGGAGAGAATTACCCAAAGGAGTAAACACCAGCAGACAGGGATTGTGTGGGGCCTCCTTAGACTCTCTCCACCCCAACTGCTGCCAGTTAATGTCCGTGACGCCTCTAAAACTGAATCCCATTTCAAGCTGTCTGTCAGTGTTTGCTCCCCGAGAGCAGCAGGAAGTAGACCCCATGAATCTGAAGGCCAGAAGATCTGCCTTCTAAAGCTTCCCTTTCTAGCTTTCAAGTTAAGGAAGGAAGATTTTGAATTGAAGAAAGACTTCGCAGGTGTTAATTGCAGTCCTCAAGTCTCTTTCAGCTCCGATGAGAAACACCTCCGGGTGGTTCCACCCTTGAAGGTGGCGGTATGTCAAAAATGGTTTTTCTTCTCAAATGGCACTTGTTAGGCACCTGAAGATTAGGGTTTCTCAAATACTGATCATAATAGGTATCTAGGAAATATTTGTTTAGAGGACAGCAGACTGTGATAGGCTTGCCTTCACTGTGTCACCTGTCCTGAGAATGTGGTGTCAGTCTTAAATCCCAGTATCCTGTAGCTCCATTGAAGGATGCTCAGAAAGCCAAGCATTGATGACCAGACCCAGGTGGTCTGATTTTACCCCTTCCTAAGATCCTGTGTCATCAGCTTTGCTTTGGAGTGAGACATTTGGTTTCCCTGTTCCTTCCTCTTAAGTCATGAATTTGACAAATATTTAGCGAGCACCTACCACGTGCTTGGTAATGTTATAGATCATGGTGCCATTTTAAAAACATAACCTGAATAATGGATAGCACACTGATAAAGCCAGTGTCTGGTCTTGATTATTTTTAACACCATAAAGAAAAATTTTATTAAATCAAATTGTGGTAACTCCACTTACTTTTAACCCCACACGGTGAAGGTATCAATGTGTGATGCCTCTATACTCACAGATGAAAAATGCCTAGATAAATACTGCCAGGGACATTTTTAAGCATGTAAAAAATCAATTTTCATAAGGTTACATCTTTTTACCTCTTTATATAAAACATGCTATATTAAAAGAGAGATTAAATTTTACTCTGTGGAGTAAAATGCAAACACAAAATTATTTTTTCATTTTTCAGAGCATGCACTGGATTATCATTTATTTATGAGGCTTTTTTTAATCTAGAATATATGGAAATCTTTTCTTGAAGCACAATATAATATTGAATGGGGAATGTTGTCTGACAGTTTCCCTCTTACAGTTGCATAGAATGATTCTCCTGTATGAATTTTTAAAAGAAACTTCAATATACTCTGCATTTGAAAGAGAAGAAGTAATCGCCATGATCTTGAGGAATCTTTTAAATGGCCTCCATCCCATGTCTTCTGTTTCCCCAACTTTTTTGCAGCAAATAATGCTTCCATGATTTTCCAGAATTCACAAAATGTCTGGTTTTCTTTCTTTTGTCCAAAGGGTACGCCCAGCATGGCTATCAGTTGAGAATAGTGCTGTGACGTGATTTCAGTGTTTTCCTTTTGCACCTTTTCCTTGCTTGAGGGCACTGGGCTTGAAAGGGCATGCGTACCCTTCCTTCTCCAGCAGGCAGATATCTTTCCATGGCAGGCCCTTCACATCATGTGCTGAAGCCGCCCAGCCGTGAGATCAGCCAGCACACGGAAGTGCTGGTTGGCGCATTAATCCTTTCTGAATAGTCCTTCCAAGGTTAGCCCCTCTGGGCCACCCTACACACATTACTATCAGTTTACTCATACATGGCTTGACAATTGGTTTTCATCCCATTCCCACTCTGTGTTATTGCTGCCTAACATACCACCTTGAAATGGAGTGATTGTTCTACGGGTTGCCTACGGTGGCCTGGCTTCTGGAACTCAGGCTGTGCCTGGTGGATTAGGGCACATACTTCCCATGGTGGAAGTTGGTAGCTCCCAGTTCCTTGTCAGGGCTAGACTCAGATATAGATTCACATTTCACTGGCCAAAGCCAGTTACGTGGTCAAGTTCAACTTCGCTTGGCGAATTTTACACCTTCCAGGGATTTGTGAGGATATAAAGTATTTGCTGAACAGACTTCCTATCTAGTCTTTGGGATTTATTGGAGATATCTATCTATCTATCTATCTATCTATCTATCTATAAAATATTTGTGGATAAATACATATTTGTATGTATTTTTAAGTATAAAGTATATTTTTTATAAAATTAAACAAAAATATCTCAGTAGCTTGTACCTCTGGAATTTGTATTTGTTCCCTACACTGTATGAGTAAGGGGGCCCTGGCCCTGGTTCATCATTTAGCTTTTTCATCCAACCCCAGATTCCACGAAGAGGCACTGTACGATTCTTAATTTTGGAGCTAGAGCAGCTAGAGTTCAACTCCAAATTCATACTTCCCAGCTTTGTGACCTTGGATAATTTACTTAACCTTTCTGAGCTTCAGTTACTAAATCATTTAAATGGCAATGATTGTACCCGTGTCTGTCCTTTGCATCTCCACCATGACATTTGGGTCATCCCCAGCTAATAGCTCTGGAATGCTGTGTGCTGGCACTCTCTTTGACCGCACCATCTGAGCAGTCTTGGAGAAGCTGCTGCTTTCTGAAGAATCTGTTGCTAGGAAATGTCAATGGTATGACTTTCAATTTAGCACATGCACAGGCGACCTTGTTTGGGCTTGTGCCATTGGTAATTCAGTTTTGGGATTTTAACTTTGACAGAATGTATTCAAATATGGTTTTTGCTATCAGTCGTACCCTCACAGCCACAGTTCTTTCAAACAACCAAACTTTCTAATTAATATTTTCACAAGAACATTTGTCACGTGGGTATAAATTTCAAAGGAAAAACATATATGGCCTTTGTTCATCTAGATACTTCATGATATGGTTGAGCACTCGTCATTTCGACTACCTGCCTTAGAAAGTACTTAGATACCATCTGACCTTAACCTGGGACAATTGAGCTGGTTGATGCTTTTTACCTTCTTGCCAATTAAAAAGTATCTCATCCATTGGACTAGTCTTTTATCATTCAATGATACAGTGTATATATATATACCAAATCCAAAAATAGCAATCCGATGGGTGGATAGATTGGTAGAAAGGATAGGTGTAGAGTTCTTATGAACAGTGCAAAGAAATTCATTTCCAGCTATGGGTCATTTGGGAAAAGGTCAATATGGTACATCCACATTATAAATAAATGAAAATGAATACAACCCCATGGCTTTCGGAAACCCTGGCTGTCTGTGTGGCTTCCAGAATTGCATCTCTAGTACCTGGAACAGGAGTTACCAGTCGCAGAATTCTTGTTTGTAAACAGGTTTAACGATGAGGGCACCTCTCCATAAATGAATAGCATTTGTAGGCTGTGGTAGCTTTGTTGATTGTTAATATTACTTAGGGCATCTCTTGCTTTTCAGAAACCTACACCACAGAAGAATAACAATAATATGGTTGCATCGTACCTCTTCTGCATTTTTAAATTTTTTTTGCTTTCTTCATAGTTTCAGTCTTCTTCTTTCTTCTTTTCATATTGTCAGCCACCCCATGTTTGCTTTTCCATTGTCAGTCCTGTTCTCTTTCTGTTACAATTTTTTGGAGGTTTAAAAATCCCTTTAATGATTGAGAGTAATTGTGAAGCTCCTGCTCTATGGATGTTACTTTATTAGGAACTAGGGATAAAGGGAAGATTCACTTTACTCTTAAGAAATTCACAGCTTGGTCAAGGAGATAGATACTTAAATAATTTGCAACAGTGGTTGACAGAAATATGTCCAGGTATGGAGAACATAGGATAAGCAGGAGGAGAGGGAGGCAAGGCTGGCTCCAAAGGTGAGAGTGTCTTCCCGAAGCTGATGGATGAGCAGAGTTCAGCGAGCAGGCAAAGTAAGGACAGGTCCCTGAGACAGAAGGATCAGAAGAACGTAAGAGCGTGGGATCTCCAGAGCAGCACAGGTGTTCACTCCTCAGCAAACGTAAACCCGCAGGAGAGGCAGGAGCAAAAGATGGATCTGTCTGGAGAGAAAGCCCTCAAGACAGTGCAGTGTTGTGCCGCAGTGGGTCATGGAGGTAGCATTCTGATTGAGAAGAGGAAGCCAGCCAGGCAACCCCTGAACCTTGGCATGGAGAATTTGAGAGTCAGTGTGGTCTGGGAGATCCTCTTTTTCTGCCACATTATAGATGGAGCAAGGGGCTGAGAAATATTTGAGTTTCCGCCTCTTTTTTTTTTTCTTTATAAACATATAATATATTTTTATCCCCAAGGGTACAGGTCTGTGAATAGCCAGGTTTACACACTTCACAGCACTCACCAAAGCACATACCCTCCCCAGTGTCCATAACCCCAGAGTTTCCGCCTCTTTAGAGAAGAAATAGCATCTACCTTTCAAGGTAGTTGTGAACAATGGAACAAGCTAATAATATCCTTAAATCCCTCAAACAGTGATACCTGGAACATAGTCATGTTCAGAAAAATGCATGTTTCTCTTCTACTTGAAATTAGACTGCCTTGAAGGTTCACTGAAACCCAACGAAAGTGCCACCATTTCATGTCAAACCATAAACTTCAGTTCTCCATACTCAAACCCCAGGATTTGTGAGAGACTCCTCCAAGTAATGCCCCGTTTAAAGCACAGTGGTTCCCAGAAGTTTGCTCTTCTGGGTGTGTGCACGTGCTTTGTCCAGCAGGCGACAAGCTCTTTAGAAGCCAGGGCCACGCTTACCGCTTCCTTTGCCAACAAAGAATTTTTTTCGGTGCTGATCACCAATGACAGATGGATTGGTTCTCTGGTCCCAGGTAAGCAACGCCTGCTCAGAACCCAGCTGGCCCTTCAGAAACAGGGAATCCTCACAAATGGCCCAGGTGGTGGCCGGTGGCCCTGTCATCAGCACGCTTTTCTATAATGTCAGTTTATAACCCCAAAGCCCTGGTGTTAGTGAATTACGGAATGAACTTGCGACATTATCTGGGGTGCAGAGTATTTGAAGAATGTAGAGTTGGGCTCCGTGGTGGCAGTGGGGAGAAAATGGGGAGCAGGAGTCGTCTTCTGTGAAATTTTTCTAATTAGGATTCATTTTGTAATGGCATTCAGTAGGGCCTCCGGTAGAATGCATTCCTCTCTTAATGCTGCCCCAAAGATGCCTTGTCATTTCCTGTGGTAATAGCTGCCAACCCATGTGGTCATTCCTGGTCGTGAGTCCAGTGCAGCAGGTGTGAAAGGGTTATCTGTTAATTTATTAGATGACGTTAATCATAGAAAATCAGCTACTGCTCGTATTGCAATTGGTTTTGTGCTTAGTTTTTATTATTATTATTATTTAAAAACTTTCTTGGTCATTTTCTGTTTTTAATAGCTGTTGTATATCCTTGGTGCATAGGTTATGGTCAGGACGAGTATTTAAAAAATATTTACTATTCTGATCTTATAAAGAAAAAAAGTTACATATGGCCATTTGAACTAATTGCTAAAATGACACTACATTAATTAGATAATTAAGGGTCTTGAGCATGTGGCTATTGTATTCATTGGGCCGGAAGCCAGCGTTTTCTATAACTGAGAAAATGGGTTAGCATAATTCAAAATTCAATTGCTGTACCCTTTTTCATATGAATAGATAATACAGAATGAGTCTTAAATCTGGATTGGAAAAACTAACAGGAACTGGTTTTATTTTAATTGAGTTTTAAAGCACTTCTAGGCCTTCTCATTGTCTTTATAGTTTAACCCTTTGTGATTGTGGCCACCCGCCTATTAGTCTCGCCATCCCACACAGTCACGGTAATGATCTTTCCAGATTTATTGTGAACCCCTCAGAATATGTTCCTCACTGGTGAATGCCTTGACACAGGAATCCAACGTCTCTTTGGCCTCTGCCCCCTCCTCGCTGAGAATAAATGCTGCCTGTGGCTCGAAGTCCTTTACAACAGTACATTTTCTAGGTGCCTTAACTTATCAAGGTTATTTGTCAGGAAAATTATCTCTCGTAACACCAGGTCCCCTACCTTCAGATGACAGGACTTAATACAGAAGTTTCCCCCATACCAACTAGTAGTGTAAGTTGATTTCATATCCTTTTATTTTATAAAGTTTTGCTTATCAAGTTTGTCATCCTCTATTTGAAATTAAAATGTGTGGTCTCCAGGTGACCTTAAAGCAACTGACCCCCAAATCTAATCACTCCCAGCGTCTGTGAAAATCGACAAATATGTCAGGTATAACTCGTGGCATCAAAACATTGTTTTAAATATTTCATTTGTAGGCAAGGCAAGGATCATTTTCAGGTTAGTCCTCTGAGAAGGATCGCTGGGTGCATGAACACCTTCGGTTTCTCGATTCTGTAATCGGCACTCATTATCAACGGGTTGTATGAGCAGAAAATGTGCAGTTATATGTTCTGCACGAGTGAATTATTGATTGGATTTATGGCCAGAAGAGTGTTCCTAAGTGGTCAATACATGGCTGAACTATGTCAGGTGAAGGTAAAAATAAAGTGAGATCTATACTTTTGATAGCAGTTGCTGTTGGGCTATGTTACACTTGTCATTTGAGGCTACCATTGGGTGTAGATAAAGATGTTAATTACATTAACGTCGATGAAAGTGGGGTGTCAGGCAGATAGGGAGTATCTGTTTGTGTGCATGTAGAGATTTATTTTTGCCAAAAATCGTATTCTTCCTGTGAGCTGACATTGATTGGTTTGCCATTCTGTCTTGGGTGGGTAAGAATAGTTTAAGAATTTGGATAGGTTTATGAAAAACTATATGTAATCCTATGTTTCTGATTATTTACGGACCAGTCACAACTTCACAAAGACACCATTAGTCCATTGTATGTTGATGGTCTAACTTCAGTTGATAACGCATATCTGTACTCCATCATTTCTAGGAGATGACTAATGACCTTTGCTTAAGAGTAAACTTGTTACTATGCAAAGCTGTACTGGGAATATCTTCATCCAATTGAGCCAAACTCTGGCTCCCCACTACTTCTACCTGTGGATCCTTCTGCCCCTGACCAAGAAATGTCCCGGCAACCCCTTACTGGCTAGGTCAGTTCTAAGCGGGCGTTCCACTGATGCCGAGTGGGAACCTACTGTGCACCAGGGCCCTACCAGTTCTGAGACTATGGAGATGATGAAGAGGGGGCATTGCCGTCGAGATGTTGCAGTCTTAAACAGGATGCCGTCCAGAACACACTTAACCTACTCAAGGCCAGCTCTAGGCTAGGTGAACAGGGATTTTCATCATACAAAGATTTTCTCCATTCCCTGCACTGAGCAGGAGGCTCAGAAAAGCTGGGAATCTTTTGTTCTTGAAGTCTTTGTTCCTGTAAGCCTCTCTTGGTTTGGAGCATCCTGTAACGGGAAGCCTTTAATGCTGTGTGTTCTAGAATACTAACCTGGTCTGTAAACGCAGGGAGCTGTTTTCCCTGGTGGTTCAACCAGGGGAAGGGGGCCATACCTGTGCTATAGCAACATTTGGCTCTCTTGCTCCTCTGTGGCATTTCAAGAGTAATTTGACAGTATTCAGGTTTCCTTTATGCACCTTCTCCAGAATCTTGCCCCTAATGAGAGTAAGGTGAGACACCACCCCAGCATCAACAGGATTGAGAAATACAGTGAATCCATTAAGACGCGTTTTATTTTCGTTTTCTCTGGAGCAGAATCCCAAGTCATAAAATGGAATATGGATTGTAGGTTTTGTGGGGAAATACACTGGGCTGCCATTCCTTGAAAGGAGTTCTAAAAACACCAGCATCCGTGCCCATCTCCCCAGGCTGCAACTGAGTCACTGATAACATAATGATCAAGCCAGCGCCTTCTGTGTCACAGCATCAGGCAGTGGGCGGTCTGGCCCTGGAGCAGACACCCTGATGTGGTGGTGGTAATCCTCAGGGTTTTGAGTTAAGTGCTTTCGACATGCGGAATCAAGAGTCAAGGGCGAAGCTGCCTTCTAAATGCTCTCTCCGGAGTGTCTGCGTGCAGATGTAATTGAGCCTTTCAGGTGAAGAGCTTTATCAGAGCAAAGCTGGTTAGTGTTGCAGACCTACTGGGGGGGGGGGGGGGGAATATTTTAGGCATCTTCAATAACTGCTCTGTGACATTGCTGAAGGTCCCCAGCCTTTCCGTTCTCCAACAGTTCAGGGCAAAAAATGCCACTGTGGACATGTTGCTTAAGCTTCACAGTTCACTGTGGCCCAAAGCGACCCATCCCATCTCTTCATAATCACAAGTGATCATCCTGGTTATTTATGTGTTTATTATATGTCTTCCACACCAGGCTATAAGAGCCACGGGGCCCAGGACCATGTCTGTCTTATTCCTTTTTGCTTCCCCACCATTCACACAAGGCCCAATAGAATTAATGTGATCACCTTGATCATCATCATCACCAAAGCTAATATTTATCATTGCATACAGTGTGGCAGATACATTAAGAAGGGCTTTATGTGAATTATCCCCAATCCCGAAGTCAAGAATTCAAAGCAAATCGGCCAGGAGGAAAGAACATGGATTTGGACACCAAACCCTTGAATCCATGATCCCCAAATGTTCATTTCTAGCCTCAGGGTTTTGCCTCACTACCTGGTCACTTAATCCCTCCATGCTTACATTTCCTTGTCAGTAAAAGTGGAATAGTAATTCCCTTCAGCCAAGTCTGCAGTGAGAAGCAAACACGGGGATTGTTCCAACACTCGCCCACCATGGATGCTGAAGACCAGTGAGCAGAGGTGCTATTTTTATATACATCCTAGAGTCTGAGAGTCAGGCGGAGAGTTGAGTGAAAGAAGCCAGGGAACAATGATGCCATTTATGTAAAGTCCCAAAGCAGCTAAGACTTCTCCATGTGAGAAAAGTCGGAAGAGTGGTTACCTGTAAGGGGACGGAGGGGGCCTTCCGGCATGCTGGCAGTGGTCCATAGATTGATCTGGGAAAACCACCCCATGGGTGTGGACATACATAAGAGCCCATCAAGCTATGTATTAAGTGTTTGTGCCCTTCAGTGCATCTAAGCAATACCTCAAAAGAAATCATGTGAGAGAATTTTCCATTCTTTGAGAGTTTTCCTCCCGCTCCTGTCCAAGCACAAAGTAGGTGCCTGCAGGCCGGGTGGTGAGGTGGAGGAAGGCTGAGATAACACAGTGGCCTACTTCCAGGTGGTGCTGAGGTCTGTTCAAAGGCAGCTATGGGTCCAGCACTCAAAAACGGAACCTAAAAAGAAATTCTTGAGCCTTGTCTGCGTGAACTAAATATAGCACCAGATTTATAGTGTTGTGGTCCTGACCACCCCTGGGCTATTTCTGACCACGGGGACAGCTTAAATGGTGTGGCCCATAAAAAGTCATCTGCAAGCTCAGGCCAAATGTTCATCTATTTAGGGCCAAGAGGAGGGACCAGGCCTTGGTAGCCGTTCTCCCTGAGGTAGGATCCTAAGTTGAATGGAGACCATTGCTGTAGCTGCTAGCCAGGAACTTGGGGCTTCCTTAGCATTCTGTCTTTGGGGACCAGGTTTTAGTTATGGGGCTTACTCATGCAGCCTGACAGGCTTCCCAAAGCTGGATCTGCTGATGGGCTCCCAGCTAGTCTTTTGCTGGTGAGGGGGACTTGACATGAAGTCAGATGAGCGCCAGGCTCCCAGGGGGCTCCTTGTTTCCTTTATTATTCCCTTCTCGTGGCCATGGTAACCTTGCCAAAGCTCCTTGACTTAGCCTAACTAGTACCTTCTTCGAAGTCACTTCATAGCACCATTCCCTTTTTTGCCTAGTTCAGGCTTGGCTTTCTCCCTGGAGGCCTGGTTCCTTTTGCTTCCCATTTTCCCCCCAGACAGAGGCCTGTCTGTTATGTATGTATAGAGCTTGGCCAATTTCCACCGGCCCCGTGTTGTGGTTCACCTTCTGGAGCCTCTTGTCCTGTGCTCCCATCCAAGCTGCAGGTTTTCCTTGCTCTCAAGAGATTCAGTTCTAGGCCCACCTACAAAATAATTGCTCCAGGTAACCTGAGATAAGATTAGGCTCTCTGAGTCTCAGTTTCCTTATTTGTGAAATGGAGAGGTTAAGAGTAGATTTCTGAGTTCTCTCCTAATTTTGTTTTTCTATTTAAATATTACTGTTACATAATTAGAGATACCTATATTGGTCTCTACCTCTGGCTCCTCCTAATATTTGGTCTTTGACCCTGGTTTCTGACACAGAGCTCCTCAAGCCCTTGCTGTTTCCTGGGTGATAGGTGTTTCTTTTGTTCTGATGAAGTAACTGGTAGCAGGGGCCTGGATTGGGGCTGCTTGCCTGAAAGACCACACTGTCTTAGAACTTTCATCCCCTCCTCCCATTCTCTGGAGGGAGAGAGGGTTTTTGGAAAGTGAGTTAGTTAATATTAGATCATGTCTACACAATGAACTGTCCATAAAGATCCCTGAGATGTGGAGTTCAGAGAGCTTCTCCTTGGTAAACACATCTGTGAGCCTGGAGGGTGGCCCACCCTGCTCGCTAGGGACAGAAGTTCCTGTGCTCAGGACCCTTCCACACCTGACTATAGGTATCCCTTCAACTGCTGTTCATTTCCAACCTTTAAAATATCCTTTGGCAAGTCGGCAATAGTAAGGAAGCTGTTTTCCTAGGTTATGTGAGCTGCTGTAGCCAATTATGGAGCTGGAGGAGCAGGTGGTGGGAACCTTCAATGTGTACTCAAGTCTGGACAGAAGTTTTGGGTAACCTAGCAACCCAAATTTGAGATTGGCATCTGAAGTGAGGGCAGTTTTGTGGTTTTGAGTCCTAGTTCGTGGAGTGTGCAATAACTCTTCTTAGTGTTAGAAGTGAATTATAGGACACCCTGCTGGTGTCAGAGAATTGGTCAGTGTGGGAAAAACCACACACATCTGCTGTCCGAAATATTATGGGTGAGATTAGAGGAAGAACAGTGAGTTTTCACCATACAATTATTTCTCATTTTTAGTGTAGACCTACCATGTGCCAGTAGATGCTACTCACTCACTCTCTGATGTAATTCCCCCACCATGCTGCAATATACTTAATATTCCCAATTTATTTGTTTTAAAGATTTTACTTATTTATTTGACAGAGAGAGAGAGAAAGAGCATGAGCAGGGGGAGGAGTAAGGGGAAAGAGAGAAGCAGGCTCCCTGATGAGCAGGGAGCCCAATGCAGGGCTTGATCCCAGGACTCTGGGATCATGACCTGAGCCAAAGGCAGATTCTTAACTGACTGAGCCACCCATCTGTCTCTTATTCCTATTTTGGAAGTGAAAAATTAGTGACTCAGAAAGGTTGAGTAACTTGCTCAAGGTGACCAAGTCAGAAGTTTAACATTAGGAATAACAAGCATTTTATATCCTTTCACGCAGATAATTTCAGTTCATCTTTACCACGTCCCTAGGCTAGAGATGCCAATATCATCTGTTTGATATGGGAAATTTCAGTGTTGAAAGGTTAAGTAATGTGCCCAGCAAGGTCATCTATCTGTGACTGGTGGGGCCTTGCTTTCAGACTCAGGTTTGTGTGAGTCTGACATCATGCCGTTTTTATTATATGTGATATTGCGTCCCTTCATACCCTCCGTGGGGAGCCCCCTCCCCCTTTTTAAGCCTAAAAGATATTATCCCAAGATTCCACAGCATATGAGTTTGAAAATCCCTATTAAATCATGAGGAAATCTAGCTATTTGACGATGGCACAATATAGTGCATATTCTTTTTAAAATTTGTATAACATTTCGAGAGACCAACGAAATGAAGGATAACTCTCTGATAAGGAATTAAAAAAAAAATACCCAGCAACTCTTTGTCAGACTTTTATCATCATCCCATTCATAATGGATTCCAAACTCACATGAATCTTTCAAGATAAGTGTCTTATTGATTATCCTGAAAACAAGCGATCACTTGGCATCCTGAGACCAGTTCACCGCCCTCCCCTGATTACTGTAAACAGAGATGTTGATCAGAAGAAATGTCATTTTCTTTGGTGTTGAACCCATGGGGCATTCTGACGCAGTGGAGCTAGTGACCCAGATGGACAGCTGCTCGATCATGGCCGATGTCATGTTTTTGAGGAGCTGCAGGCAAGCGTCCACTGTAGCCAATGCTGCCTTGAACTGTTTTATATCCCTGTGCCAAGACTTCTTCCTGGTAAAGATGCAGAGTGGCCCAATGAATGCCAATTTATTGCTGCCAGGAAACATTAAGTCTCTTAAGTGACATCCTTTTTCAGTGTGTTTACTGGTAGTTATGTAAATCAGGCGGAGCTCACTCTTAGAAAGGTTCAGAGTGTTTATAAGGGACTTCACTCTTGTAGTTGTAATGAGATAAAATACCAATATGACCATGCAGTTACAGTCAGCGTTGCGTGTCTGCTCCCCGTGGGGCCATGATTGCACCTGTCTGTGGAGCTGAGCCTTGCGTGGCTGCTGGCCGCCTGGCCCGGGTGTCGAGAGGGCTGGTATTAGTGAGGTAGGTGGCCCCGTTTTCCCTGGTGGCTCGGTTGCTCCTGCTGAAGCCTTTGAAATACTGTCCATGTGACAAGACCCCAAACTCACACAGGTTGTGGCATTTGGCTGGAGGGAGACATGACTCATGGGTTTTGGGTGCAGATAATGAAGATTCAGGCCACTGCATTAAATTAACAGACTGATTTCCTGAGGCTGCCGTTGGCAAAATGCTTAGTTGACATCCTGGGGGGTGGGATGTGGCCACTCTGTACCCCAGGGAGCCTTATGCTCAGGAAACTCTTGCCTAGCAGCGAAATCCATCCTTCTTAGACCCTGGAACTTATTTGGGAAATGGCCTGATGACTGCTTGAAGCAGGTCATGAGCAGGAGAAAATTTCTTATTGCTAGAATCGAGGAATGAACAAAGCCACTTGCAGCACTGGTTAGTTCACTTTTTCTAGATGAGGACGAGGAAATACAGAGAAAGTTGAGGTCATTCTATCCACTGAGCAACTGTCCATTGTTCATGCCTCCTGAGGTGTCCTGGGTGCCACTTAATGCCTTTACTATCTTACTCATTTAACATCAACTGATTGAGCACCTACTGTGTGCCAGACAAGATGCTGGAGATAAAGAGAGAAATCTGGAGTGGTCCCTGCAGAGAAGCACAGGTTTTCTTCTGGGGCTGGTAATGGTGATAGTGGTAGTGGAGGAGGAGAAGGCGAAGACAGGAAGATATGACTACTCCCTCTTTGCCTCTCATCGGTACTGGTTAGTAGCTGTTTTTTTTTTTTTTTAAAGATTTATTTATTTATTTATTTGACAGAGAGAGAGATCACAAGTTAGGCAGAGAGGCAGGCAGAGAGAGAGGAGGAAGCAGGCTCCCTGCTGAGCAGAGAGCCCGACGTGGGACTCGATCCCAGGACTCCGAGATCATGACCTGAGCCGAAGGCAGCGGCTTAACCCACTGAGCCACCCAGGCGCCCCTGGTTAGTAGCTGTTTTGCCGTGCCTGTCTCTGCGACCATGGCCACCATATTGAGACATTTATTTTCTCTGACCCAGTCAGTGGAATTAGGATTCTCCAGAGAAACAACCAGTAAGACATATATATATAGATGGAGAGATAGATGGCAGATAGATAGAGCAGGAATTAGCTCACATGGTTATAGAGGCAAAGAGGTCCTGCCCTCTGCGAGCTGGAGAAACAGGAAAGTCTGTGGTATGATTCAGTCTTTAATCTGAGTCCAGAGGCCTGGGACCCAAGGGGAACGAGAGGTGTGAGGACAAGGAGCTCTGATGTCTGAGGACAGGAGAAGATGGAGGTACCAGCCCAACGACAGAGAACAGACCACCTTTTTTCTTTCCTTTTTTGCTCTGTCAGGCCCTATAGCCAATGGGATTCTTCAGTGACCCCTGCACTGTTCCCTCACTAAGGCCCTGGATGCCTCGAAGACTGCTTAGCACGGCTTTGTAATGGCATAACCAATAACCAATAACTGGATAACCAAGAGAACCAATAACTGGAGGGTAAAGTGCCCTGATTTCCTATAAAAATACAGACCTGGAAGGGTAAAAATGGAACTTACAGTGTGTGTCTCTTCACTTTCTTTTGGCTTCCCCTAGTTTAACTGTTTCATAACCTGTATGCTGGCTTGTTTTATGTATTTTTTCTTTATGAAGAAGAAGAAATATGGGCATTAACTGTGATGATGCTTCTTAGCTGGAAGGTGAGAAAACATAGAAGATTGTAGGGTAAGAAGTCTTCCCATAAGAAGTTGGTATTTGCTAGAATTTTCAAAAAGGATTTCACTGTACATGGCCTCCCTTACTCTACCTGGAGTCTATGAATATTGGTGAATTCTGTGACTTTTCTGTGTGTCAAGTACTGTTACACGTCTTGGATTGCAGAAGTAAAGTGATACCTGCATTTTTGAAGAAAAATGCATATAGAAAAAAGCTAGCAATGCCTGGTAGATACTAGGCACTAAGTTGAGGGCTAGTGAAGGCGTCTGGTGTGTTGGATCTTCTTATGAAAGGTCCATCAAGGTGTTTTACTGGTATGGAAGACAGATTCAATATGGTGGTGATGGTCAAGAGGATGGAGGAAACATCAAAGTCTATTATCATTTTTTGATGCTCATGAAGGAATACATGGGATTGTCCCAGTAGAAGAGGAGGGAGGAAGAAGGGCAAGGCAGAAGTTGGGCAAGGAGCGTTAAAAGCACACAGTGTATCGTTGAACAGAAACCATGTGATATATTATAGTAGTAGGTGTTGAGGGGAAAAATGGCCACGTTATCCTGCAAATTATGTGTTAGGGCAGAAAGAAATGTCTTGTAGCCCAGTTAAGTATTGAGAGGTTTCATTTCATACAGTGCGTACATAAAGGAGTTGCAAGGGGATTGATGCCAGTTCTGGTGGATTTTGTTTGTAGGACCTGATTTCCAGTAGGTCATGGTGTAAGCCTCAAATGGGAGGCGTGCCTGGGGTGGCTGCAGAGGCAGTTAAGAACTCAAGACTGACTTAGACGGCCCTAGTTGCCACATGTTACACTCACCATTCCTAAGCCAAAGCTTCTTTGTGTATGAAAGGGGGTTAGATGGCACCTACTTCTATCAGTTGAGAAACTTTGGGCTGCAGATAGCAGGAAACTGAATTTCCAGTGATTTCAATCATGTTAAAATGGGTTACCTCACCTAATCTGAAGTCCAAAAGCAGAGTGGTCACAATGGTGACACACCATGATCTGGCTCCGCTTCCCTCCTGTGCTTTATCAGTGTATCCCTCAGTTAGAGTCTCCCTCACATTTTCAGTAATGGCTTCCACAATTCCAGGCATCATAACCAGAGAGTCTTGGAGGACAAAGGTACCTTATCTTTTGGGGTGTATCTCTCAAGAACAAGGGAGCTTTCCCCAGAGCCTCTCAACAGACTTAGGCTGCTAACTCATTGGCCAGAATTTTATAAAACACCTATACCAGACAATCACTAGTAATGCCTTTGGACCTGCCCTGATTGGGAGCTTAGGCCACTGGAGATTCATATCCCAGTCATAGCCATGAGGTGGAAGGGGCTCGGTCATCAAGGAGGCTGTGTGGGGTGGATATTGGATAGATAACCAAGCATCTGCTACATGACCTTATAGAGATAGGAGAGTTCATCAAAATGAGACACATCACAGGGTCACAACTCACCAAAATGTAGCTGTAACAGTGATGATGATTGACAACTGTAAGGGGAAGTGGGTAGACATAGGCCTAGAGATGTCTTGGCCACTGTGGCTAAGAAATTGTAAGGCCGATCTACAGCAAAGAGATGTTTTCTCACCCCCTCCAGTCTTCGCATTCGCCCTTCTCTGACACTTAACTCTTGCACCTTGAGTTCCCATTCCGCAGTTCTTATTTATTTATTTGTTTGTTTGTTTGTTTATTTATTTATTTGACAGAGAGAAATCACAAGTAGATGGAGAGGCAGGCAGAGAGAGAGAGAGAGAGGGAAGCAGGCTCCCCGCTGAGCAGAGAGCCTGATGCGGGACTCGATCATGACCCGAGCCGAAGGCAGCGCCTTAACCCACCGAGCCACCCAGGCGCCCCCCCCATTCCGTAGTTCTTATCAGGAGACTGTGATGTGGCAGAAAAACACCCAACTCAACACCCAACAGTTGGGGTTTGAATTCGGAGCGCCTCTGTTTATCATCTCTGATCTCAGATGAGTTTCTCTCATTCTCTGAGCTTCAGTTTACCAGGCTGTAAAATGGGGATAGCCATGGCAGTCTTTTCTGCTATGGGGAAGACAAACTGAAATTACCACAGTAAATGCCTAATTCAGTAACTGCTTCCTGGAGATGGAGGCTAGACTACTTCCCTTGCCAGGCCCAGTGGGGTAATCTACCTGGAGTGGTGCCAGCTGGTGAAGAGTCCATCAGTGCAGCCTCTGTGAACTCCTACCTGATTTTCTAGAAAACAATCAGTGACTGCTCACTGTACAAATGTGCTCAAGTGACTATAACCACGAATGTTTGTAACAATGCGCCTATCGACTTCTTATTTCAATAGATATCCAGATTTATTATCCCTCAAGGTAAGCATCGATTTTACCTTTGTCTCAGTCAATATTTACCTCTGAGGTCAATACATGTGGATATTCACCTCAGCTGCAGTCAATATCCATTCTGTATTACAATATATGATGTACATATGTGAACATAAAGCACACCACAGTCAGTGAAAGTCTGGCAGACAAGCTTCTTGCAAAAGGGATGTATTATTTTATTTTTTTTGACCATATCACTGGTTAGAGGTCAGATCCTAATTCACCATATAGAAAATATATATTTTGGGTGGATAGCTGGTATTTGGGGAAGGATCGCGTGATATCAAGTATACAGTCAAGCAGTCACTTAATGATATTGCACTAAGTACAGTTGCTTGAGAATTTCTAAGTTGAATGAGAGCCATAAGGATATAGGCATGCAGGTAGATGATAAATGCGGTAAGGATGGAAACCTTTCCTTAGTTAGGACAGGACATTGTCTCTCCAGCCCCTGGATTCTGAGGGACTCTGGTGGCAGGAGCAAGAGGAGGAGACAACAGTGGAGCTCTTGTTGGCCACCAGTGAGAGCTGGGAAACCAGGCCTGGAGAACCATGGCGGGTCTGGATTGGAGCCCAGCCATGTGAATTAGGAACCGTATTTGGCCTGTGGTAATAGGGACCCAACCAGGGTGGTAAATTCTTTCACACAAAAGAAAACTGGAAATGAATACTCCAGCACTGGTGTGGACACTCCACACCACACTGGGGACCCAGCCTCTTCGTCTCTGCTTTGTAACACTGCCTCCATCTTCATGATGACTCCCTGGTCTGGAAGGACCAGGCAACATGACAGAGAAAAGGTAGAATGGAGACTTCTTGCCTTTCAAGGAGCCCTCCAAGAGCCCCAAGGCACTTCTGCTTGCTTCTCAGTGGCCGTGATTTCGTTGCTCGGCTAGATAGACAACTGCAACGGGTGTGGGAGATGCAGCCTTCAGTCCTGGCTCCAGTGTGCCTGGGGTAATGGAGAAGCTCTGGAGCCAAGGCAAAAGGGGGAATAAATATTTGGGACACACCAGTGGCTTCTGCATACCAGGTACCGTAGACTGAATGCTGGGGCCCTCCTAAAATCCATGGGTTGAAACCTCATCTCCAGTGGAGGCGGAGCAGTTGGGAGGTGCTTAGGTCGTGAGTGTTACGAAAGAGACCCCATAGAGCTTGCCGGCTCCTTCCATCCTATGAAGACACAGCACAAATGAGGAAGTGTGAACCTCCCCAGACACTGGATCTGCTGAGACCTTGATGTGGCCCTTCTCAGCCTCCAGAAGTGAGATGTCAGCTACTCAGGCAATGGTGTTCTGTTTCAGCAGCCCCAGTGGACTAAGGCACTAGGCAACCCTGCCTCATGTTACTGTTCTCCCTTGTACTATATCCTGATTTTTTCAAAGATCATGGGGTTTTCTCTTGAGGTTTTTATTGTTGTAACTGAAGTTGTGTCTGCCCAGTGTTTTTTTTTTCCCCATCACATTTGAACTCCTCACAGTGTCCTGTTTTCCTTTGGGAATCACCTAGCTCGCTCTTCCTGGTGGACATGGGACCGTTCATCTTAAAATAGCCACTATGACCCCCAGCCACAAGGAGGGGCACAGGACCCAGATCTGGCCGATCACGGTTGCCCTCTCCCAGCCACCAAACCTGATGAAGGACTGAGCATACACAAAACCCAAGTCCTTCCTTGGACTTTTCTGTTACACATGGCAAGGAAGGCTTTTGCATGCCTTCACCCTGCACAGCAAATTCAGCAACCCTGCTGACACCCCCCCCCCCCCCCCCCCCCCCCCCCCCCCCCCCCCCCCGCCCCCGCCACCCCCCCCCCCCGCCCCCCCCCCCCCCCCCCCCCCCCCGCTTGGTAGCATCTTCCCAGGAGGCTGCCTGTTGGAACCAGAACAACAACAACAAGGTTTAGAAAGTCCCCAGCAGGGACGTTACAACCCTGTTACCGACTTCACTTTCCCTAGCCTTATTAATGCCTGTCCTTTAACCTGTCCTTAGCTTCGTCTCCTGGAATCCTCGGGGCCCTTTTAACCCCGTACAGGAAGCAAACCCATGTGCATATATGCATACATCAATTCGTATCACTCCATGCAGCATTGCAATACCTCTCTTCCTGTTCCCTGACTCCTGACAAAAAGAACAGGGGATGGACCCCAGTGTTGTCCTATTGGTATCTGGCTTGTTTATGTCTGCTGGAACACAGCTTACCCGTTCCACCCTGCCACGGTCCAAAACCCATAAGGGCAGTCTTACTCCTGGGTTTGCCGTGACTCATCATTTCCGGATCATAGGAACCATGGCATTCCCACCTCGCTTCCAGAAGGGGCTGATATTCCTGGTGCAGTTCTGCATTCCAGAGAGTACGAAAAGGAACCTGGGCTATCACACAGGGAGCTTAGATCCCATAAGTTGTCGTGGGCCACACCTGGCTCCTTTGTCCCATTTTACAACTCATAGGCCACCTCCAACTCGACACTTATTTAAGTTTTTATTTATTTACTTGGCATTCAGAAGACTCTACAGCCTCAGCCCCTTGGGATGTAAATTAAAGCAATTTCATTTTCATAGTTTCTCTGTTTGAAACCCCTCATTGTTTATTTAAATAGTAGCTGATGCATACTGCAAGTAAAGAATAATAATTAAGGGAATAAGAAGGACTGTTCTCTCAGGGAAGTGGTTGTTTCCTCTTGCAGTGACCTCATCCTAAATCTTGGAACGTCCATTCTTGCTCCCTGGAAAAGGGAGCTGGCCCAGGGAACTAGAGTTGTTTGGGGGAAGAGCACTCTGTTGGGGCGGCGGTGCTCAGGGCAGTGGTGTACATGGGGCTGCTCCAACAGTGGCTGTTGTAGGAGGAGACATTGCAGACCTTGCAAAAGCAGCTACTGAGGATGGGTAGAGCCATATGTCATTGCCTACAGCTGCTGAAGACATAGGCTTGGACTTGGGCATCTTACTCCCAGCAGAAGGTCCAGCAGGGGTGGGGCAAAGGAAGCCACAATGACAGCAACAACCAGAAATGCTTCCTTTCCTCTTTCCTGAGACTGGAATCCTGGTCCGTTGCTCCTGGCTCACATCTGAGCATCTTCTCTTTCTTTTAATCCCCACAGCTGGCAGCTGCATGACTCCCATCTCCCTCCAGCATGTGATGTGCAGTTTTGGTTGGGACCGTGCATTGTCCAAGGCCCTGCCACATCTTTGCAACAAACACACATATTCAGGACTGCCAGTGGCTGCGTGCAAGGCTTTGTCTCCGCACAGTGGTCCTTAGTGTATATCCCCAGGCCCCATTAACAATCAGAGGTAAACGATGTACTCAAGATAGAGCAGACAGGGCTGCCTGCCTCTTCGTCAGCCAGTGAGGATGACTTGATGTGGAAACGTACTCAGAACGGCACTGGAATGGCTTGTCAGTAGCTGCCCTCAGAAATCTGAACTCAGCAGTGTAGGAAAGGGGGCAAAACGTGTACTCAAAGTGAGAAAAGACTAAATGGTGGAAATTTGGTTAGTTTTTCATTTTTTCTTCTTTCTGCTCATTTTTCTTCTTCAATTTTCAATAATAATACCTGACATACACACGTAATAGACACAATAGACTTTTTTTTTCTTTAAATTTGAAAGCGCAGTAAAACAAAGGGTGACACCTGCCACCTCCCTCTAGAGTCGGGTATTTGGGACTCACGACCGTCGTTGGTTCCTTGGTCTCATACAATCAACAGATGATGAGACCTTGCCAGGCTCTGTGCTCGGCCTGGGGAGGCAGCAGGGTGCCTGTCAAGATGCTGGCCCTTTCCGAGTTGATGTTCTGCTGGGGGAGGTGTGCAGTACTCATGGTGTCAATGGGCCTCTGGTGAAGAAGACATGTGGGCTAGAAACCCACAGCAGGACTAGCTAGTCCAGCCTGGGGTGGGCACATTGGGGGTGATAACATGGCTTTCAAGAATGAAGCCAGCAGGGACCTGAGGGGTGAGCAGGGCAGTCAGCTGACGAGGCGGAGAGCCAGGCCAGTGGATGTGCTGGCACGTGCAGTCCAGGGTGACTGACGTCAGGGCCCATCTGGGGGGAATGCATGCACCGTGCCTTTGGACGCCAGCAATGAGATTTGGTTGGGAGGCAAACAGAACCTGGTAGAAAGTGCGAGGATAAACCCTGCTTCATGAAGCGAGTGAAAGAAGCCTGGTGAATGCCCCCCCCATAAAAAGAAAATCATAAAAATCAGCAGGGTTTCGGCCACTCTGATCTTTACGCTCTGATCTCAGCAGTGATGAGGTGAGGGCTGGCTTTGAGGGCTGGGGATCACACCCCCCACATCAGCCAAATCTCCAAAGCACTCCCGCCAAGCTTTTCCTAATAAGCATGCAACTTCAGTAATACCCACGTGCTAGTTGTGCAGATGCAATTTAAAGACAAATCCTTTGGGCTCCCAGGACCTCCTTCTCTTCTGATCTGATTGTTCCCTTCTACCTTCTTCTGCACAGACATTCTGGAGCTGCCCATGGGTCCAGGTGCTTTGAGTCTGGAAGCTGCTTTGTGAAAACTGCTCTTGACCTAGTGTTCCATTTGTTTTAGTCAGCACCTGACTTTATAAGGAGAATACAGCGTAGTGAGCACTCGGTAGAGTAGGTCCCCCAGTCTCCTTGCGCTCTTGCGGTATGCATAGGGCCCGTTTCCACTGCTTTCTTTCTCCCTCACAGATCAACCAACCAGTCAGCCAGTTAAGTGGTTACTTATTAGTGCCTACTGTGTGCCGGCCTCTGCACTCGGTGCCACGGGTTCTCCTGATTTATACTTTGGATCCTGTGGTTGCTTTGTGCTTATTGCCAGCGTTTCGCAGACAGACTTTGCCTGCACAAGGGAGGGCTTTTGTCCTGCATCATTTTCAGGGCAATGCCCCTGATTTACCATGAAGCATTCGCGCCTTCCCCGCCCCACCCCCGCTTATGCATTGTTTCTATCTGCTTTCAGAAACAGCACTAGTGACCTGTTTTAAGAAAGGTTGAAAAGCCAGCACTTAGATTTTCCTGGAAACCTTTAAATTAACCTCATTAGGTTTGCTTTATTTATTTTCTTCTATTTCTCATGCTTTTGTGCTTTCCCAGCCTCTAAACTGTGGTGCTCTACTGATCTTCCATAGCGTGACTCAACGGTCAGTATGTGTTTAATAGGAATCACAGTATATGAGTTTATTATATATATTTTTCCACGAATATAGTGAATGTTTGCTATGCCCCCCCCACCCCTTTGCCTTTTTAAATTCAGAAATTTCTAGCTGTGTTTATTCCTCTCGTCAGCATACTTTATCATATCAAAGCCTTTTCAGACACTGTAAAACTACTGAGTTATGTTTGGGTCATGTTTTGCGGTATGCCCTTTAATACTGTAGCTTTAGAAATGCAATTTTCAGCCTCTGCTTATTAGAATATGATAAAGTATTCCTGGTCTATGTCCAGCTCCACTAATCTCCAGACTGCGCTTCATGAATTAAGCATGAAGATTTTAGTCAATGTGCTTTCAAAGACCAATGTTTAGGGAATCATGGATTTTCTACAAGCTGAGGGAGAAATCTATAATAGGAGGAACTGATTTTCAAACATCGTATTCTCAAGAAGAAATGACCAGTTCTGGCCCAGAAACAGAAAATATTTCACTATCAGAATATTCTAGAACCAGTTAAAACCACATTGTGCGGTTTGGTTTGTTAAAGGGACGGTGTTTTAAAATGTGTAAGCCCGTCTATCACGTGGGAGGATTTCAAATGACTGCTTATTTTGGAAACCTCATGTAGATTGGCTTAAAATCGAGAGGGGAATGCAAATTGAATTTATAAGGTGTTATTAACTTCACATCCCACCCCTTGTCCCTCCCCAACCTCTGTCCATCTCGGTTCCTTTTGCTCTGATGTAATTCAGTAAGTAGCCAGAGATCCCTCTCCAGTGTGAGAGATCTTCCTTGGGGGTGAGACTTTGAAGGCCCCCGGGTACTTTAACCAGGCTAGCTCTTGGGTACAGTGTCCAAGACCCCAGAGTGTCTCCTGGTCTCCTGGTTCGGTGTGTTTCCTGGCAATCGGTAGCATGCATTTTGAAAGGAAATCTCCTTTTGGGATGACCGTGTTAGATGATGCAAGGCACCTCTCCACTAAAATGCATAAAGCATGAATATCTGAGTGGCTGTGAAGCACCCCAGAAGGGCACGGGAGCATTTTCATCTGAGTTTGAGCAGCCCCTGGAGTCTTAGCTTCTGTGTTTGGTGAGCTCATAACGGATGTAGTCAGTTTCCTTCGTAAGAAAGATACCTTTGAACGAGCATCTGTTCTGTGCCTGATGTTGTGCTTAGCCCTTGAGACCAGTAGTTCATGCAAATCCCCATTTCTCAGTGGAGAGACTGAGGCACAAGGAGTTTCAGTGACTTGCTTCGACAGAGTCAGCATCGAGGCCAAAACTTATTTAGCCCCCCTACATCTAAACCAAATCCCACGCTGCGGCTACAGAATCAGGTCCATGTCCTGTACATGCCAGGCAGGAACCTCGGCCCTGTAGCTGCTGGGACTGGACTGCAGTGGCTGCTGATGGAGGCTCTCATCTCCTCCTCCAGGTCTGACTGACATCAAGACAGAAATGTAAATCATCTCCAATTAGGGGGCTGCTTCTTGAACATTGTCCTTTTGAGGAAGACAGGAAAATTCTCAGCTCGTCTAGCTTTATCTGTGAACCTACGGGATCTCTCAGGGGCTTTAAATTAATCAATCAGTGCATAGACATTGAACTGAATCTCTACCTTAAGCAGGAGACTCTGCAAAGTGCTTTAAATGGGAAAGAAACCAAAGGGCCGGTCGCTCTGCCCCCAGCCGTAGCCCAAGGCTACCTTCCATGGCTGGGGAATCAGCCTGTCAGTTCAATCACAGAACCCCTGTGACTGGTGTTTTTGACTAAGCTGGCCCCATGGACAGCTCTGGTCGTGTGTAGACACGACTTTGGGACGGGGAGTACATCCGTCTTTTTTTGAGTCCTTGCCATTTAATCGTTACTGACAAAGTTATATGAGAAATACAGCAAAACCTAACCCTGTCAATCATCATTTTGTCCCCAGTCTCAGGCAGCAGCTGAAGAACTGGGTGTGCAGGGGCACATCCCCGGACATCTCGGGTTTGGCAGGTGGAGTGTACAGGCCACAGGGGGAGCAGAAGTGCTGCCCCACATGACCCAGGGATGCTGAAGAGAGTCTTTAGTAAGGGGACCTGCTCTCTGGGTCTTGCAGACATGGTCTGGGATGGGCCAGTATCAAGAAAGGACAGCTGCTGTCCACGTGCTAGTGGCTGAACTGTGGCATTTTTAGGGCTTGGAGGCGCTGCGCGGGTCCCCTGTAGGTTCGTGTGGATAAGAGAAGTAAGTCAAGTGGAGAGTCGAATGTAAGAGTAAGAGTCTTTAGCTGGGAGGTCGGGATTTTTACATGGAGTCTCTCCAGTTTTCAAAGTTGGCAACCAGTTTGCTTTTTTTAAAACTCTCCCTGCGTGGGTTAATTCTCCATGCCTAAGGAATGGACACCGGGTGCAGAATGTCCATTGTGACTTCCCCTCAGAGTCAACCTCCTTGTTTTGTGGCGTGACAGTCCAGACAGACTAGCCAGTGGCAGCTCTGAGGCTAGCATGTTCCAAATTCATGGGTCAACCTCTGTGGCTGATGAAAACTCCCTAAAATTAGAACAGGACAATGGGACGTTACAAACATGAGCTCTGAACACGGGCCACGGAGAGATTTCTAGAACTTGACTCGTCTGAACAGCCACCTCGATAGCTTTTAGGTCTCTGAACCAGAGGTCTAGAATGGATTCGGAGATCATTGTAGGGATGATTGACGTCTAGACACCTCTTCCCAAGGTGGCTGGGAGGAGCCTGTATGCCAACCCTCATGGCCATCTCAGTCTTTGCAGGGTTATCCGTGGCTTTGTACACGCTTGGGAAGAGGACAGAACACTGCTGTTCCTTCTGGAGCCTCTACCACCCATCCGCCACCATGAGAAGTGTTGCCCACACGCACCCTCATTGAGTTTCCATTGTATCTGGGAAGTGGACATGAAAACCTCGCTTCTACACATAAGGCACCCAGGGCTCCAGGGTTGGGACAGCCGGGGATAGGTGGTTCCCTACACAGCAAGGATGGAGAGACAGATCCAAGTTGGCCTCTCTCTGGACTCATACAGAACTTCTTCTCTATCACCAAGACCCCTTTCTTCTTCTTAGCTACCTGCTTCGTTTTATTCATCCAGGAGAACCGGGGCCCCTCATTGCCTCTTCGGGTTTTTGTGAAAGGCACTTCTGCATTCCGAGGACAGATGGAAGCAGCCCCCAGGGAGGAACACCAGCTCAGCTTAGTGTGTCTCTTCTCAGGTAGAAGGTCAGAGGACAAAGGTGATCAAGGGGAGCTATCCTGCCCTCCTTGACCAGGGAATAGGAATTCCCCAGCAGAGAGGAGAAGAACCAGGAAGAAGAGTAGAAAGTATTATTTCTAAGCAATTATCCACAGCCCCCTATTCATTTTCCAAATTGTCAGTTCTTTCTATATAAGCACTTTCCGTTAAAGGGGAAGAAATAGCTTTACCCGTGGTGTAAAATATATACTTTCTAATGTAAATCAAGAAGCTTTTAATACCATAATAAGAGCACGGTAGTATATTAATTGATGGAAATTGTGGAGTGGAATATTCATAATCAGCGGCGGTCTTTTCTTTGGAAGGAACAAAGGATTAAGTTAGGGAGACAGTAATGGTATTGTTAGCAGGCTATTTCAGTGATTTTCTCTGCGGAAGAGTAGAGAAAGGTGAAATTTCAACTGGGAATATTAGACTATGCAGATCTCTACCCGGGGGTATTCTGCTCTGTGCAAACCGATGAGCTGTGCTTTGCCTTATGATCCAATTGTTTTATTAGTGAAATCATTGCGTGTTTCATTTTGCTATAGTAATAGCACAGTGTCTGTCTAACAATAAATTATAGAGTCAGGCAAACAATGGTTTTGTATTTGGGATACAATGAAATATCTTATTAAAATGCAGACTTCCTTAGGTTTCCAAAATTAGAGTCTTATTTTAAAATGATTCCATTGGGCTTAATACACTGTTTTGAACTAATCACAGGAACAGAATCACTCTTTTGTCAGAACATAGAGGACTGTGGGAGTTACCTGTTTCCTTAGTATTTTCCCATTCATGTTTTACTCTCAAGTTCCCTTCTGGTTAGATCTTATTGGTTCCACAGCGGAAGGCATTGTGCTAACGGCATCATTCTCCTGCACGCAAAAGAGAAAATGAGCTCTAAAGCGGCCATATCCTTCCCGCCGCATTTCTCAAGCAGAATTCTGTTCTGATAATCGTCGTGATATGATAGTGATAGTAATGACAAAGCATAGGTGTTTGTTTGTTTGTTTGTTTTAATGATCACTTCATGCCAGGCAGTACAGAAAGCGGTTTACATGGTTTCTATTGTAGGATCCTCATGCAAGCCCATTAGCGGTAGATGCTGTTGTTACCTCCATTTTGCAGATGGGAAGATTGAGGTTAAGAGAGACTGAGCGCTTTCCCTTAAGTCACATAGCATGGCGGGTGTTGACCCTGGGGCCTGAATCTCTCCTGTCTGGTCTGTGATACTCTCCACTCACCCCTGCGGGATTGCTCTTCGTTCCCCTTGTCTATGATTAGAACCTTCCCGTGTTCTTGAATTCATCCAGACTAAATACTCTTTGCCTCTCCAGCCTCCAGCACATTTTTGGAGCTGCTGAATGGGGTCGAGGTGGAGCAACAAATGCAGTGAGAGTTTTTCTTTTTCCTTTTTCCGTTGCTAGACATCATGTCCCCCTCCAGGCCCAGGCTTCCTGCTGCGCGTTTCCTGTCTATCGTCTTCTCTGAGTCCTACTCTTCGCATCATGCAGATGAGGCTTCAGAAGCTCAGAGCTTGAGTCACCGCTCAGGCCCCTCCGACCCTAAGGTGTGCTTCTTCCCAGCCTCACCCGCATCTCAGGGATCCCACTCTGGTGGTCAGGAAATCATGCCCGGTGAATGAACGCAGGGAACCGTCCTCATTAAAACACATGTACACACAAACAGAATTTCTGATAGAAGTTGGAAGGCTTCACTGACGGAGAGCCCCTTCTTGACCAAGCCTCAGCCAGGCTCCTTGGAATCCTCTGCCCAGGTAGGCCTTGTCTTCCGTGTCCTTTCTGGGCATGGCCCCATTTTAGCAAGAGTCCCCACGCTCAGGATCTGATCGTCTTCCTGATTCCCCCATCATCCCCCCGGCACTGCCTGATCACCCTGGCCTGCCTCCAGCAGGAATCTTGTGAGCTCAGGAATTAGCAAGGAGTGCCTACTCTCTTAGTGATTTTCCAAGACCATTCCCGCTGCCCCTGCCCTGCTCCTGAGCTGTGGGATCCTCGCTTTGCCTTACTGTATCCGGAGTGGAGTCCAGCACCTCCTTCCTACTGCACAACCCCATTGCTGCAGTCCCCACACAGATGAGGTCGTCCCCCCTGAACTAAGTCGGCCTTACTGTTCTTACAAAGTATCATGAAATTTTTCTTTTAATACCGCTCTGCTGCTTTACTGCTTAGACCTAACAGGGTCGGGACGGAGATACCAAGGGGTCACTTGCCTCTTCGCTGAATCTTGGGGCACAACCTCAAAACTCGGAACCCGCATTTGGAAGATGCTGACCCGCACTCAGGAGCTCTTCTGCGTCTGGGTGGGCCCAACATCTCCGCCTTCCCGTGTCAGCTTCCCATGGGCTGCTGATGTCATAACTCCTGGGGACGCCCTTCCTTATTCTCCCCACATTGCCGACACACTTTGTGGCCCACTGGCCCATCCTTTTATCCCCGACTACCACCCACACGAATGCTTTCCTCAGCAGATGTTCATTTATAAATATGGCCCCTCATTTATTCAGCAAATATTCATGGAGCTGGTGTGTGCCAAGATGGTGCCGAGATACGGTACAAGGATGAGCGGAAGACAGTCGTCATCTGTCAGGTCCCTGACGCCCATCTGGGACAAAATTCTCACCAGGCTGTTTGAAAGAGAGAAAAATATAGACGCAGTAGCGAATTTCTCATAAAGCCCCTCATATCTGTTTTTTAAACTGTCATTTATTTTAGAATTGTATCTTTCATCCACCCTTCTATTTAATGTTAAGTACCTTTTCCTTTAAAAAAAGATGACAGAAAATAGTAGTTACTTTTTCATTCCTTCCCTCCCCCCTTTTATATGGTCTTTCTCTTTGTTTTCTTTTTAAAGTCTTTAACTGGCAAAGTGAAATATTGAGAAGTTTATGTCAACAGTGTCTTTCTTTCTTTCTTTCTTCTTTCTCCTTTTAATTTTACTACAACTTAACTCTAAAAGTCTGGGGATATCTGAGGTATCTATATCCTCTAAGCTTGCCACTTGACGACACTTGATACTCCATCGTCCCCCCTAACTGTTTTTGTAAATGTTAGCCCTGTCTCTTCAGGCTCCTGCTTCCTCTGTCTCCCTCAAGGTGTGCCGTCCTCAGGCAGGCTGTTAGTAATCAATACTCGGTGATTTGCCTTCTTAGCCCTAAGAAGAAAAAAAAAAAATTCTCCAGGTGCAGAACACAAAGGCAGAGCTCTTGTCAAGGGAGTCCTTGCTTTTCCATTCTCAGCCAAGGGGAGGCAAGGCCACTCCAGACAGCGTCCCCCCCCCCCACTTTCCCTTGGCCCTTGGGAAAAGGGGATAGATAGTGTCCTGTTACCATTGTGCTACCCGACACCTCAAAACTGTGCCTGGAGTTTCAAAATCGCCAGGTGCCCATCGTTTTTAGAGCAACCTCATTAAGAACCCCAAATTTTAAGTTTCATTATTTAGAGACTCAGTACTATCCCAATTTATGACTCCGGCCACCTGGGCTTGGAAGCACAGTTCTGTCCTTTGAGGCATTTGTGAATGTTTGCAGCTCATGCAAATAAGCAACTCTCTTTGCTCTTCATCAAAGAGACAGCAAGAGGTCCTGATGCAACATGGTTGAGGCATTCAGTGCTTAAATTTGAAAGTGCCTTCTGGTGTAGTGTGTGTGTGTGTGTGTGTGTGTGTGCGCGCGCGCGTGCACACGCATGCGCATGCATATACCTGTGTCTTTTTCCAGCACCCATACTTGGTCCCATAACTCACGTGCAAGTTCACATTCCTCTGAGTGGAAGATGAAGCTGAAACAGGACCATTTTGAATAGACGCAACATCTGAATTGGATGGGCAGCTTTCTTTCCTCCTGCCGCAGCTACCCAAGTGCCCTGTTGTCCACATATATCCCAGTTTGAAGACACAGTCTGTTTGGAAGGGTATTTAACCCCTCCCCCCACCAAAATAATAATTAAAGACATTGTTCACTTTACATTTAGAGTTTATGGCTATCAGAGTAATAGTCCACAACCAATCGCCATGACTTCTTTAAGGAAGTCACAATTTACCACCGGTCTGTTATTCAAATGTAACATAATTAGCATTAAAAACAGATTATTCTTTCCAACCAGAATTGGTTGGCATGTAGTCTCTTTTTTAATCCATGTAAAGAGTTTGGCACATTTAAAGTTTTGTGTCAAATTTTTTACCAATTTTTTTCTTTCCTTTTTTTGTAAAGGATGGTATTCACCATAAATACAAAACTGCACATAGATAGTTACATGGGATTTACCCTTTTTTGCCTTTAGGAAAACTTGAACATGAGGCTCTGTGTTTTTCACCCGTCGATTACCACAAAAGACAGTCAGACACACAAAATAAGAGTGCTGATGCCTTGTCCCAGCTATTCGGGGCATTTCTTGTGCCCTTCATAGGAGCCCGTGTGAACAAAATCAGATCCTGTTGACCTCCCAGCTTAAAAAGGCAAGACATATGCCAGCTTCTGCTGGAGCAAGGTGAAAGGGGACCGTGAGAATTCCTGACCCCGAGGTGGATACGGGAGCAGGTCCAGGCAAATGTGCAGTGCTCCTGGCCGTGCGGAGTGAAAGGGCATTTCCCCAGAATGGCAGGATTTTTTAAAAAATAGGGGATGCTATTGTCATCCAGAAAGCCCCAGGCTGTTCTGAAAAGAGGCAAAAATCAATAGCCCACTTGTTGAGGATAAGTGAATTAGTCTGTGTTGGATGGGACCGAGGACCT